>NW_006438867.1:6680738-6701621 GCF_000325575.1 Pteropus alecto
AGCGCCAGGCGGACGCAGGTGTTTTCGGCGGCAGCCGCTCGCCACCGCCTTTCATAGAGTAAACGCTTCTCTGGATTTGTTCTTGTGGCACAAGGAAAATTGCATAGTGTTGGCTTTTTTATCGCTACGTAATTTATTCTGGAAATTCCTAAGGCATCGCAGTCCCCACGCCCCTAACTGTAGTCTAAGGGGCAGACCCTGGTCACGCAATGAGTAACCAGAGTGCGGTGTGCAGTGGTTTTCACTTGCTCCCTTATGGACAGCGGAACCTGGAATTTTTGAAACCTCAGAGCACCTTTTCAAAGCAGTCCCTCCCTCCACCAACCACTGGCCACCTCGGATAGAGATAGTGCTTCCCGGACAGGCAGCCCAGCGGCCACTTGGGTCATTCTGTCCTTTGTAGATCAAGATGTTATCTGTGACATTTCATGCCTTTAAGGACTGGGTTTGTTGTTGTTGTTGTTGTTGCTGTTGTTTCCCAGTGACAAATGTGAATAGGTGGTTATGACTGAGAAGTTTTTACGACCCCACTGTTATCGACTTAAATTATTACATCATCTAGGTCGCTAGCGGGCTAGGCTGGCTTAATTTGATTCTCTTTACTCGCTTGTAAAAAGTGACTCTAGTCATCAGAAATTAAAATTTAAAAAATTTAAAAATCAAATCAAGCCATAATTTGAGTAATTTAGAAATATTTTTAAAGGCCATAAAAAGTCTAATCATGTTTGTCAACTTCCCATGTTTGTATCTCCTCAGAAAATCATTTTCTCTTTTTTATATTTAGTTATTATTGTACCTAATCTCGTTTCCTCTGTTGTCTGGCATTATTACAAATGACTCGACTATAGTACTTATTGATTAACTAAAAGGCTTTTAAAAATGTGACAAATACATATATTTTACAATGGAAGACCCTGATCTACTGACTTGAATGTCATGCTTTGGTATTTTACTCGTGACCCAAAAAGATTCTACTCGAACGTAAGAGCCAAGGACACTAAACGTCCTCCTGTCTGGGAGACAGTTCAGATAATCACTTGGTTTCTATCACAGGAGCAAACTAACCTAAACTCTATGGCGGGATGAGTGGAAAGAGAAGGATGAGAAGACATGAGTATACGATTTTAATAAAGCAATTAAATTCGACTTCTGATCAAAACAGACTCGGTGAGAGAGGAAGTAAAGGAGAGACTTGAAGTAAGTAGGGGGAAATTAAGAGCACAGGTAGACGGCGGTGGAATAAGCTGCCTTGGGTCTAAGAGGAAAGCTTCATGAAAGAGGAAAACAGAAGACAACAAAATAATTCCGTGAGAGAGAGTTATCAAGGTGTGAGCAGCTCACTAGGACCCCGGGCACACTCACCGAAGGCAACGGAGTTGCTATAGGCGGGCAGCCTGCCACCCATGAGCTTTACAAAAGCAGTTACATAAGTGCCTGTGTGACTCATGACCTGGAGTCCTAAGATTTCGCTACCACACCCACAGGGCCGACAAGCCTAAGGACCGTTCCGTGTGATCTGTCTTCACGGTGCACATGGCTAGTTAGGAGATAAGACGAATACTCTAAACAAAGCAGGAGAGAAACCAGCACCAGAAAAGATCAGAAACAGTGCTGGAAAGTTCTGAGAAGAGACAGCTCACTTTCATGTCAAAGAAGTAGGTCTTCGTTTCTTAAAAAGAAAATAAATTGCTAATATTCAAATTTCCACATTTTGAGAAAAATTTAGTTGTGAGCATTTCTTGATTTAGAGCACTTGACCAGGGAAGATGAAACATACTTTCATTATTTTTAAAAGCCTTTATTATAGAAAATTTCAAACACAAAAGTAGAAATATTATGAATCCATAATGACCAATATTTTACCAATTTTTTTTCCCGACTATTTCCCAACAAAGTTTTGGAATATTTTAAAGCAAAACCTCATATATAGCATTTTATACAAAAAATACTTTGGTATGCACTCATAACAAATAAGGACTTCATAACCTCACTATCATCATCCCAACTAACAAAATTAACAATAATTCCTTCACTTAATAATACTCAATGCGTGTGAAAATTTCCCCTCTTGTCTCAAAATGATCTTTCTACAGCTGGTTTGTTGGTATCAGAATCCCAACAAGGTTCATGCACTGCCTTCACCAAACATTATTTAGATTAAACCAAAAATACCCATTTGGGTGGCATCCACCAGATTCTGCATTTGATACATGGGCTTATGAAGCCAGGTGTCATTCCAACACTTAGATGGAATATAAACCTGGACCAAGTACTGTCCACTCTTAAGCCATCGAGAGGCCAGCCCCTGGCACGTCCGAAGCCTGAGAGACACAGAGGCTGGGGCTGATCCACCACGTACTTGCCTCCCCTGGGCTGCGCCTCCCAGACACCCATGATGGGAGTGGCAGCAACTTTCATAGGCAATGTCCTGCTGGTCACTCTAGGCAAGGGCGGCCGGTGAGAGAGGCTTCTGTCATGGTGAAGTCCAGGACTCCACGGAGGGGGACATCTGTCATGGGAGCCCAGTTTCTGTGTCGGGCAGCAGGACCAGCTCGGTCACTGGGATGGTCTGGCCCACGTGATCCTGGGCTGTGCTTAACTTATCACAGGGTCCCTGGGAACAAAGCTGATGGGCTACTCCACTCGGGTGTTATTTGATGGGTGTCACAGTAAATCTTGAAATCCGGGGAGTGGAGGTCAGGCCTGAGCTACCACACGGGAGAATCAAGGGCCCTCACTCAGCTCCCGCTTTCAAGGTGATTCCCAGACCCTGGGGTGGGTATCCCCCACATTACGATGGCCCCTTCCAGCCTCCTTTCCCCAAGGGGACTCTCCCAGCCTTTTCCCGGTAACTGTGCCCCCAAGAAAGGGGGATCCTCAGGTAGTAAAATCTAAGCGACGGTCCCCCTAGTCCTTTCTGAGGGAAAGGAGAGATGGCCCTGGTGTGGAGTTAGCGTGCGTGGATTCATGGTTAGGGTGACCGGTCTGGGGGAATCTGGGAAGAACAAAACAGGGGAAGGACTGGTCTGGGGAACGAGTATGACCGAATACACCAGGAAACACTCACGGCATGAGAAAACGTCTGTCCCGAGTGACCGTGTGGCCCACACGAATCCTACTGCAAAAGAGGCTGTTAGGAACTGTGTGGGTATTATGACCCCCTCTTAAATGTCCATCTCTGTTCCTAGTCATCGTGATGTTTACCCAAGAAAAAAACGGCCATGGTGGCAGAAATGGATGCCAAGCCGGGGCTAAACGCCGCGGGTGTCCCCCTGGGCCAAGTTAATGATATGGTTCCTCTGGGAACCAGATAGCCACTTGTGGGGAGCTGATTACAATGGACCCTTTTCATAATGGAGGGGCTGACGACTGCAATGTGTCCTTACTGGGAAAGGCGCTTAGTCCAGATTTGGATCTGTCTCCCTTACCTGTCACACCTCTGCTGCAATCTCGCTGAAGGCCTCGTGCACTGTGACAGCACCTCACGCACCATTCTTCCCAAGGACTGCCCGGTGAGAGAAGTGTGGTGACAGGCCGGTGCCCATGGGTGTCCTTAGCTCTATCTGACTTACATCGTCCAGAAACTTGGAATCACAGCAAACTGAGTAATGGCGTGATGAAAACCAAGTTACGGAGGCAGCGTGGGGACGTGTCTTGAAGTTGCGACATGCCCTGGACGGGCCGAGCGCCATGAACCACCGGCTGACACAGAGGTGTTCACCGTAGCCAGAACATACGGACCCAGAGACGAAGGGTAAACACAGGGTTTGCTTCCATGATGACTTAATGATACATTTGCAAAATATTTTCTTCGCATCTAGTCACTCCGCTCTGCCAAAACTGGATTTATTCCCCCAAGAGATAAGTCCTTCCAGCGGAATTCGCGGCCCTGGCCCCTCTGAATTAGACCCGAGGCTGGCACTGCGGGCAGCCCTCTGTGCGCTGGCAAGATGAGCAGCCAAGGAAGACGTGGACATTTCGTGGTCACTGCCACCATCGCTGCTCAGCTGGACAAAGGCAGCAAGCTTCAGACCAGTCTCTTTCTGCCTTTTCTCCCCCAAACTGTGCTTCCTCTGTGAAGCATCAAAGCACACCACACCCCCGCTGCCAGCGGCTTCCCGCTTCACTTACTGTGACCCCAGCTCTCTCCTGGGACCTGCAATGCCCTTTCTGTCTCGCCCTGGCTGACTGCCCGACCATGGCGTCCTCTCCCGCCCTGTTTCCTGTGCTCCAGTCGCTCTGGCCTCCTCGCTGCCCCTCAGACACATTCAGCTCCTGCTTGTCTCTGGGCATCTGATGTTCCTTCCCCTGGGACCTCTCCTGTCCCAGACCTTTACCTCCTGCTCACCTTTCAGTCTCCACTCCAATGTCCCCTCCTGAGAGACACGAGGTCGCCCTCTGCCACTCCCGCTCTCCCTGACTCTCCACCACGAGAGCCACACTCCTCGTTAGCGCTGAGATGACCCCACTGACCGACTCACGGGGTCTGTTAAAATGCTGGAATGTAAACCTTGGGTAACACTTTATTCCCTGCTGGATCCCTGTGGTGTCCGGCTCACAGAGGGTGCCCCACGCCTCTTCAGAGCCCGACCGAGTTCTGATTAACTGAAAAGGGGGGACAGAGGCGTCACGGCACATCTAAGCAAGCAGGCCCCCTGACAGTAAGGGCTGCGGCCACCGCAGCTGGCAAAGAACATGGCCAGGAAAAGTGCTGGGCACTTGGAGCCTGCAACAGGGACTCGACGGGCAGAGTCAACACTGCACACGTGGCTGTGCAACGCGATGGGAGAGAGGAATTCTCTGTGGCACCTGCGCGTCCACGTACGGTGATTTATTTTCTGTCCCCTCTTCCCCTCTGCCTCTGATCGTTATGATGAGGGCGTGCCGCTTAAGCTTTCCTCTGGGTATAACAACGGACGGGGCGCTGCCACGGCGTGGAGAGGGGACAGATAGCACCCCGGGGGACTTGGAGGTCCCCGCGGTGACTGCTGGGCTATGGGGCGTCTCCCTCGAGAGGGGTGGGAGTGTTCCCATTATACGTGGAATAGGTGCCTCACGTCGGGATAACGTTCTTTTAAAAATGAGAACTCTCGACCCTGCTTCATTTTCCTTTCCGTAAAGTACTATCTGCCGTGTCACATGGTTCCTGGTTAACGTCTCACCCCTCGCCAGAATGTAAGTGATTTAGGGGACTTTGTTCGTCCACTGCTGTCACCTGGCACACGGCTGCTGATCGCAGGAGGGAACCGACGGAGAGCCTGTCCAGGATCCCTTCCATGTCCAACACGGCCTGCGTTTCCTTGGGGAATGACCTCCGCTCCACTGTGTCCGCCTTAGCGCACAGGGACGCCGTGCGCCTGCCTCCTTCTCCCCGTCCGCGTGCCACTAGGTAGCGTGCACGTCCCTGAACTTCGAGAGTTGCACCCCCTCTCCTGGGACTTGGACTCCTGACTAAGTGACAGGAGGACAGAAGGACGGGCTGGCCCCCTCATCCCCGGGGGTGGCACCACGGCTAGTCTTCCTGACGCTCACCTCCTCCAAACTCCTTCCCCATGGTTCCTTGGCTCCCGACCGCCGTCTGCTTCCTAGACTGGTGCCCCAGCCCTTCCGTCAACCCTGGGAACACCTAACAGCCTCCCAATAAACCCTCTCTCTGCTTAAGCAGCTCCATTACTTTTATTCCTCTCAACAAAAGAACACGAAAATCAAAACAGAACAGAACACTGACTGACGGCACAGAAACAAGCTGTTTGCACGTGCGAGAAATCGTCCACACCCCTGCCCTGCCCTCGGAGGGAGCCAGCCCTGCCAGCACCCCGATCTGACTGCCAGCCCCCAGAACCGAGACAATGAATCTCAGCAATGAATTGCTGCTGTGTTATGGCCGCCCCAGCCCACTAATATCCAGCCCCCAGAACCGAGACAACGAATCTCTGTCACTTAAGACACCCAGCTTTGCTGCTGTGTTATGGCCGCCCCAGCCCACTAATAGAACGTATGTGATTTTATTTCCGTTTTTTCCTCACTTTGGAATTATAGCGGTCCTTTCCCACGCTGTTACAGGGGCTTCCTACTTGTTATGGACTGTTTCGCGACCGTCGCCCGTGTAACACGCCAAGTCAACAGTCTTCTGTGCCGACACCGACACGGATCAACTCTTGTGCTGTCACGCGCGACGCTGTGAGGAACGCCTCGTGCGTGGAGCCGTCCCTCCTTCCGGATACCCTCGATGGACATCGCCGCAAGCTGCCGACTGGGCCGCGGAGACTGGGCACGAGACCTGTGGCTAAACTGCTTTGCAGAAGGAGGACAAGGAACTTGCGCCGTCGCCAAGGATATGCAGGGCATGGGGTTTGAATTCTGAAGGGAAGGAACACCGACATGTGGTACAGGGAAGGCAGGAAACTCTAAGCAAAGGGAGCAGAGTGACCTGGAGCAGAGGGAGCGCGAGAGCCCGGAGTGGGTGATGGGAGCGCGCGTGGGGAGAGGCGCGGGAGAAGCAGGTGGGATGTGACGCTGGCGTCGCAGAAAACCGTCAACACGTCTAGGAAACCGGGGCTTTATCCCGATGACGATGGAGAAAGTTTGCCAGGAAAAGGCAGAGTCAGAGGGGGCCGGCACTGTGACTCGGGGGGCTGTGAAAGCTCTGCCTGAGGAAGTGATGGGGGGAGGGCGGCTGCCGAGCGTAAGGGTTAGAGAGCTTGAGAAGCTGAGGACGAACGGACAGCAGGACCTAGTGACCGCGGGCGAGGGGAGGAACGATTCCAAGGTGTCCCGCCTGCTCAGTTGCGAGGATCGAGTGACCAGGGGCCGCGGGCACATTGCTAGACACAGGCTCTCTCCTGGACGGCTGGCCCAGCGAGAGTTCCCATTCCCACGCCCTCTAGCTATTTCCCTTTGCCTTTTGGCTCCGTTGACGGAAGAGGCTAGCCTCGATTCCTCCTGACAAATGCGACACGCGTTAGAAACCAGGCCGACAGGATCAAGGGCGGCGACGTTTCTTCACAACTCACTGATTCTCTGACCTCTCATCGCTTGGCCCTCCCAGGACACCCTCCTCAGCACCTTCTGTGTCAGAATGCATCAGTGACCTTGCCACCATTTCCGGTCACCAGTCGTCATCCTCTGTCTTCAGAACACCTCCCTTGACCAGTGACCCGCGCTGCTGTTTTCTTTCCCTTCCCCAGCCCGTCCTGCTTTCCCCTCCCCCTCTCCCTGAAATGTAAGTGCTCTCAAGACCCCTCGGCCTCTTTCAAGTCTCTTGAAGCAGCACGGTTTAAATCTCCCCACTTCGTCCATGTTCAGTCACCACCATCGTGGGGAGACCTTGGCCACACGGCGAGCTAGCAGCTGTGCTGGAACCAGAACCAGGCCCCGAGCTCCCAGGCCATCGCGCTCACGCTCACTCTCACAACTCGATACTTGTTTTCAAAAGGAAGACAGTAAACCTAGCAACCGAAGCTGAGATCATTAACAGAGTGCTGCTTTTCTTTTAAGCAGTCAGCACAAAGCATGGGCCTTGGTATGGAAAATTCTATTTGACTGTTGGCTGAAATCCCATTTCTGCCACTTCCTGGGTGAGTGACTTAGGGCAGTTTACCTATTTATACTTGGGCCTTTTTACCTATAAAATAAGAAAAATAAGAGTATCCACCATGACAAGGAGCTAAGCAGATCAAATGAGGGAATACATCAGAGCGCAGAGGCTGGTATCTGCCACACCGTAAGTGCTCAGGAAATGCTAGCTCTTGTTCTCGTCCAGTGCACACCAGGCCTTGTCACTGTCACCCGGCCGAGTGGCACTGATGTGAATGTTAGTGTAGGAATTTAAACATCGTCCCCAAAACATGCAGTATTATTTCAAATCAACAAGTAGTGAGTAGGTAGGAGCTGTGTGGGCACATTAACTATGATATTAGATAACTTTTCTTTGGTGTTCAGAGAATCTCAAACGCCCAGAAAGAGCTTGGAAAAGGTCAAGGCAGACAGACCCCTGGGGCTCCACCCTCGGTCACATCTCCACCTGCGGGAACCTGGACACCAGGAGAGGAGCACACTACTCAAACTTGGGGACACTGTGGTGATGCAGAGAGCGACCGTGGACAGCTGATGGCACAGCCACGCCTGCAGGGCAGCCTGCAGAGAGCTGTCCTCACTCCCGGGCCCACGACGCCCAGGCCCAGAGGCAGGAGGAAAGGGGCACAGTCACCTGGGCACCCCGGCTTCAGAGGGAACAGTCAAAGCGAGGGTTCCACACCAGCCTCTCGGAGGGGAGACCTGAACAGGGGGCCCTGGGGGACTCACTGTTGGACGCTCTCATCTGCCGCCGACGTCCCACGCGGTCCAGCCCGATGGGGGTGCTCTGGGAGAACGTGAACGGCCGGAATCGGGCCGAGACCGCTTTGTAGGGCGGCACCTGGTGAGCTGGCACGGGCGGCCTGGCTGCTGCCTATGAAAGGAAAGTAAGAGGCTGTGAGAAGATGCCAGGAAGTGGCAGCTCCTGCGAGCTCTTCACACGCACAGCTGCAAAGAGCTCGGCGCTCTCACCTCGAAGCCACTCACAGATGTGAAATGGTTTCCCCAACTCATGTCGAAGGCTTCGGGCCGCACCGAGGCTCAATGGCAATGAATTCTTCTGACATTTAAATAAATCGGTATCGACCCACCGGCTCTTACCTCACGGCATCACATTTCATCTTATCTGTCAGTGACATACCAACAGGTAACACTCGGTAAAAGCAAAGCGTTAGCTAAGCAGAGGAAAAGCAAATTTAGGAAGTGGTGGCTTTCTCACAGACGCAGAGTCACAACGTTTCTCACAGAGTCACAGAGTCACAGAGTCACAACGCAGAGTCATGACGTTAAGAAGACGCGTTCACAAGAGGAAGCAAGGACAGTGCCCAAGGCCACGGCCAAGATGACGGCTCGAGGCCCTGCCCCTTCCATCTCCCTCACTCAGCCACATGCAGGCACACGATTCTCGTTTACCTAAACTAATGTGACAAGTGAACCTTGATTAAAAGAAGAATTGGCTTCCCACAATTTACCCTGGTCTCTAGAACCATCTCTATGCCCTTTCGATCGTCCGTATTAACTGCCTATATGATTGCATCAAAGGCCAAGCCGGGTCACGCTTTCCTTAGGTTTTCTTAATTATCTTTTCACTCAGTTCCATAAATGAGCTTACAGTGCACACGGTTATCTCACTAAGCGCCTTATTGATGCTCTGAAGTGAAATAACTTCTAAGTGCTTCAGATCTTCCTTACACTGCATTTTGAGTTAAATACATTACAGTTTGCTTTAGTTCAGAATTCGTTCCTAGCACATAGAGCATCTTAACATGACAAAAAATTTGTGGTATTTTTCAACTTAATTTGTTTTTACCTTAAGAATTCAATTTAATTCGATTAAGCAAGGAGGTTTCGAGTGTTTGCTGTAAACATGGCACTGTGCGGGCCTTTACAGGCAGAACGTAAACATAAAATCCAACACCAATATAGAATTTCCTTTTTAAGAGAATTTTACGAGTTATTTACGATATCAGCTAGCAAGTTTAAAAAATGAAATCGGGCACTAACTATACTGTTCTGTGAGCCCTTGACCATGGCTGGGGTATTAATCTTGCCAAATAACTGGGCCTTTATTTAAATGTTTTGTGTCCTCAAAGAGCTCTTTGGGTAACTGATAAATACTGGTTGAATTACTACATTATAGTAATGGAATGATATTAAGATTTTAATCTATTATTGAAGCAGTTGCAAAGCTGCAACTCAAAAGCAAGAAAATGGCAGAAAAAATTACTTCCTTGTCTCCTAAAAAAGTCGATTTCTTCTTTGTTTTCTGATCTTTACATTTTTAACAATGGAAGCACCTTATTGACACTTTCTCTTTCAAGAATTTCTTCTTTCAGGAAGCTCACTAATGCACCCTGCCCCTTTCCCCTTATTCAAATCTCAGGTGATTTAGAACAAACAGCGGGCTAGTTTCACATATTGTTCGAGATCCCAGCAAAGACAGAAGATTAGGAAAAGGCATCCAGATGTCAGACGGTTAGTTGTAAGTCATGCACATTTGCAAGGTCAGGAAGAAAGGCTGTGAGCAGATGACATCATCCTGGAGTTAGAGAGAAGGACTGAAAGCTGCGTCCTGTTTAGTTTGCTAGGAACAAAGGGCAGGAAGCCAGGGCCCGCTGGAGTTGGGAGCAGCACACCAGATCTTACTTGGGTCAGCAGGGTCTCTATTTCTTCTGTCTGGCTGTTCCCATAGAAGCTGACCCCGCCTATCACAGAGACGGGGCGCTTTCTCCGGCCTTTGGGGCAGCCCGGGGCAGCGTTCTGGTGCGCAGGGTCCTTGGACGGCGTGCTCGGCTGCTGGCCACTGTCCACAGTGTCCTCCGTCTGCGGGTCCACAGCAATAGAGTCCTCAGGAATAGACAAGCTCCGGCCGGCCAACTGGCCATAGTCCGAGAGGGGTCGCGGCCTGGGTCTTCTCCCGGAGCCCCACCTCCTCTTGCAGACCCTCTGCAGCCCGGTCCTGTCCTCCTCCTGGGGTGGGTCCCGCCTCCAAGGCTCCTCAGTAGCAACCTTGTCAAATGCGGACAAGTTAGGTGAGCGCCCGTACCCAGGAAGGTATTAAAGAGAAGCTCCGAGTCCACTCCCACCCTCCTCGGCCCTGCCACAAGCCTTTCTTGATTCATTTATTTTAAAATGCTATTTGTTCAAGAGACATAACTGCAGTGTGGATTAAAATAAGCAAGTCTATCTTTAATCGAAGGTTGTATTAAAACTAATTTAAATAGTGGTGTCTGCTGACCAATGACCAGCTCTGATAAAAAATACTTAAAAATCTGCACCACAGAGAGTTAATAAAAAGCAATTTTAACTACAGTAGGGCTGTCACCCAAAATATACACAACAGTAGTGTGGGAGGCAGGCCGGCCTGTGGGAGAATGGAAGTGTAATGCTACTCTAAGGTATTGTCTTTCAACAATGTTTGGATATAGAAGGTGCTTTGAGAAGATTAAGTCTGGGTTGTTAGGGCCGGACACTGATTCAACTTAAGTACACGGGGAGGAGGGGAGGGCACCAAACCAGGATTCAGAAACCGAGGTCCTGCTCCTAGCTGGCTGCGTGAGCGTGGACAAGTCACAGCGAACCTTTCAGAATCTCGGATTTCAGACTAGACAGTCCCACGGCTGGAGTGCCTCCGATCCTAAATTAGGCAATACTTTCTAATTTTTCAAGTAACTTTTTCAGAGGCCATGCAGTGTACCAGAAAACGACCCACGAGGTCTGAAAATGAGCAGATTTCTGTGTAAGTCAGGCTAGCTAGCTTTGTAACCTCGGGCAAGTTTTAACATCTGCGGATTTGGGTCTGTAACTGTTGGTGGGGGTGGGGATGGGTCCTAGTGAGGATGATGAGCAACAATGGTAAATAAAACAGCCCTTATCAGCCGTAGTTAATTATTGCTCTTAGAAAGCACTGCCATCCCGATTCAGCCCTGCCAGGAAATAACCTTTATCTCAGCAGACGCCACAAAATCTGGTCTCCTAGTCTCCCAGGAGGGCTGTGTCGGAGCACCAGGGAGGAAGCCAAAGTCTGCGGCAGGCACCAGCCACGTGCCTGGGCGTCTGGGTGCCTTTGGTTCTTCCGTCTCAATACATTTTAAAGTAAAGTAAAAATAAAAACAGAACCAGGCACAGGGAGAGAACCAGACGGACCAGGAAAGTCACGTGACTGCAGGGCAGGCAGAGCAGGCCGCCCGGGCTTGGAGATGGCCAGCAGGGGTGATGTGGCAGCCCCCGGCAGACCAGTCCAGCCCCACCCACGAGCACTGGCCCAAGAAGTCTCACCTCGTGCCCATCGGTGGCAACCGAGGCCTGAAATGCAGGTCCCCTAATTTCCAATCCGATGTGCCTAAGCGTCCCCTAAGGTCACGTATGAAAACCATGATGAAGAGGAAAGGAAGTAGGGAGGGATTTACAGAGTCTCTAGTCGCCCCGCCCCCCACCGCCCCCCATCATTCTTCAAATAGGAAAATGGAGACCTAGAGAAGTGAAGTGACTCGCTCAGGGCCACGCAGCCCATTAGCATCAACACTGAAATGTGGGTCTTGTAATTTCTGTTCCCGCGAAATTCTCCCACCATGCCAAGTCGCCTCTGCTCAAAAAAAAGGGTTCCGACGATCACAATGACCTTGCTATGCACTGGCCCCAACACTCCGGAACGCTATGTTTATTTCATGTCACTACCGAAGGATCCAGAACATAAAAACTGTTTTGAGCTGAAGGTATTTAAAAAACAGGCTTTTTCCTTGAGCTCCCCCATCTGCCTGAAAGCAGAACCTCCCAGAAGAATGCAGTTGTCCTAAGTCCCCTCCCTTGGGATAGAATTTCCTTCTTCCAGTGGGGAAGAAGGTTCCCCTAAAACAGCTATGGTCACAAAACCATCACACCTCCCACCTGTGTTTCCACGGGCCCATTTATCTTCCCTAAAAGTCACTTGTTTTCCCATAAGCACCCTGCTCCCATATTAAGATGGTAGGTAAGTCCCCAATTCTAACTCCTTCCTGGAGTCACATTTTTCTTGTCTACATTAATAAAAATCTGTCTTTTCTCTTGCAAATCTCTTTGTCAAGTTTGATTCCCACACCCCCAAGCGGTGAACCTAAGAGAATGAAGGAAACGTTTTCCTCTCTGATGCCACCATGGGAAACTATGAGCGAAATCGTGGAAAAGGTAGTATTATTTTCTGCGTTACATATGAAAAACAGGTTATTATGGACAGTTTAAATTACTGAGTCAAATGGCACAGGCAACTTAAGCACACGATGAGACTAAACCCATTTATATTACCACCCTGTGATAAAGTTTCAGAAACAACGTGCTGGAGAAACAGAAATACAGCAAAACTACGGCAGTGAGGAGCCTGGTCACGACCTCCACGTGTTCGTTTCCACGGATGCAACATGCAGCCTGCTCTTCCTCACTGATGCCGAAGAGAAAGTAAGAAAATGGGTTTGGGAAAACAAGTGGCTGTCCTAGCTGCTCAGGTAACAAATCCTTCTGAGACCAAAACACACTCTGGGAAGTGATGGAGGCCAGGTAAAGGCAGGTGTGCTGAGGGCAGGGCTCGGAGGGCAGAAGTCGCCCGCTGGGTTCCCTTAACGCATCGGTCCCACACAGAAGAGGTCCCACACAGAAGAGCACCACCACTAAAACACTCCTGGAAGTATTTAAACAGGCCTATTGAAAATGTAAAAGGAGAAACACCCCCTCTAAGTAGTACCAAATGTTCGAGGAATTGCAAAAATTAGTTAACAGAATGACAGATAAAATCGAACCGTCCACTTTACTCCCAGCAGAAGTACAGACGGAAAGAAGTAAAATCCCTCCGCTTTAAGCCCACGTTCAAACAGTGATCCTTAGCCGGAAGCGACTTATTTTCTTCGCAGAACAAATCCGAACTCTGATGCATATCCTGAGACTGAATCGTCTTTTAGCAAAGTTTAGGTACTTCTGAAATAGGACTAAGGGTATTCCAGGGTAACATAGCTTAAGAGTGATCATACCTGGAACACAAACACCCAGCACCACACACAACACTCTGCAACAAGCTGGAACCTACCCCGGACCCTGCTACAGGAGGCGGCGGCCCACAGACACACTGGAGGACCAGGCAGTTGACCACTTCCATGCTCTCTGAGGTCTCTTCTCGCCTTTAAGACACTGATCGATACATCGGGGGTATCGGTGGCTGTGCCAGAGCTCCGGCAGCTTCTTCTCACAGGCCAGCAGCCTGAGCTTCAGACCAGTGCAGGCTGGAATGGCCAATTCACACCCAAGCCATAAACTTCTGTAAACAGATCTGTCAGTGGGGTGGCTGCCCTTTTAACTCTTGCTTCTCCCAATAGTTTTAAAGTTATTTCCCCAATCAGCGGTCCTACATTTTTTTTTTTCTTTCTGATACACGATTCCTTTATAAAAGTAAAAAGCCAAGGTAGATCTTATTACCTCCAATTAGACACTTCAAAGCATTTTTTGAAACTACAGTGAGAGTAAATTACTAACCTGAGGAAAAGAGATAGACTCACACGCACCAAAAAACCTTAGGTCATCTATGTCCATTCAGAAGTCTGATCTAAAGTAAGTATACAGTGTCCATCTGCAAGTGTCCTGGGTGGAACTGTGTCCTCCTATAAGATATGTTGAAGCCGTGACACCTCCCCCCTCCCGCCGCCCCCCTCCCGAGCCCCATACCTGTGATCGTGAACTCACTTGGAAATATGGTGTTTGTGGATGTACTGACTTTTAAGATGAAGTCAAACTGGGTTAGCTGAGCCCTACTTCACTGGCTGGTGTCCTTAGGACAAGAGGGAAATTTGGACACAAAGACAGAAGAAAGGAAGCCATGTGAGGACAGAGGCAGTGTCAGGAGATGGGTTTATAAGCCAAGGAAGCCCGAGGCTCTCCCCTGGGACCTGACAGGGAGCTCTGCCCGCCCACCTGGACTTCAGACTTCTGGCCTCTGCATCAGTGAGAAGCAAAGACTGTCATTTTGAGCCATCCGGTTTGTGGTCATTCGTTACAGCTGCTCTAGGAAACTAACAAAGCAAGGTAATTCAGAAGAAAATAATACAGGCAAAAAAATTAAGATGCTCTGTGTAGATTAAAAAAAAAAAATAAAGCACAGAGACTTTGCTCTGAACAGCCAAAGGGACTCTCTCAAGATGCCACGAATAAATACCAAGTCTCCCAGGCTGTGGAGTCCTGGATCCTGTGGGAAAGGCGGGTGCAGTCACCCCACTGGAGGGGAGAAGGGGAAACACTGTGACAATGTTTACAGGACGGCAACTATGACAGTGACGAAAGCCACGACTGCCCGTGACATACCAGCCCACACCAGGCGCGTTTTCGTATTTACCCTTCCCAACCGCCCTGGGAGGCGGGAACTATTTGCCTCATTTTACAGTTTAAGACACTGAGGCTAGAATAAATACGATTACCTGCTCAGGTTACCAGACTCACAAGCGGAAGAGGCCCACTGCGCAGCCCAGTCCCTCTCACTTCACAATCTATGTCCTTTCCGCTCTGCATCCTTGGCATCTACTTTTTTAAAAATTAAAGCAAGTGCACTTTTAAAAAAAATTATAGTTCGCATACAATAGTATGTCAGTTTCAGGTGTACGACATGGCGAGTCGACATTTCTATGCCTTACGGTGTGGCCACCATGGGGGTCTAGTACCATCGTCACCACACGAAGTCACTACACATCACTGACTCTGCGCTCTGCGCTGTACTTTACATCCCATGTCCACATTTTTAAATGCATAAAGTAAAATAGGATTATACAGTGAGCTGGTGATTTTAAAATACCATGATCAAAATATTAAAAGGATTGTGCTATACGTGTAACACGTGAATTGAGAGGAGTAGAGACAGGTCTGCTAACTGTGTGCTCTGAAGCACGAATGAGTTAAGAGACACTTTAAGACAGCAAAACCTGTTGCATAATGTGAAAAAGATCTGTGATGTCTACTGGCGACAACAGCACAGGTGCTGCTGAAACCGCTCTGGTTTGATGCCGGCATTCATAATTAAAGGAAATGCGACATTTTTGGCTAGAGGTTAGCGAAAATAAAAATAAATCCCCCACTTCCTGATTTCTGTCTGTGGAGCTGTTGGAAGCACATGGGTTAAAAACCTCTGGCGTAAACAACACCATTTAAGAGCAGCCTTTAGCGCCAGGAGGTGCTCCAGCTCCAGAAAATGACATCTTAGGCACTGTCCAGTAGCCTCCCATCCACAGAGGACACACCCGAAGACCCCGGTGGAAGCACTGAACCCTGCACTCACTGTCATCCCTGCACGGACACGCCTTTTCATCCAAGGGAGCACCTTATGGCTTCTCTTTGGCAGATGTGCGTTGCCAGCGTCACTGCTTTTGGGCCATTTCTGAGTAAAATAAGGGCGACTTGAACAGAAGCACTGCGATATCACACAGCTGATCTGATAACGCAGATAGCTACTAAGTGACTAATGGGCGGTTGGCGAACACAGGATGGAGATGCTGGACAAAGGGACGAGTCATGACCCAGCTGTGAATGAGCAGGACGGCAGATGTCATCGCACTACTCAGAACAGCGTGCGACTTAAAACTTATGGGCTGTTTACTCCTGGACTTTCCCATATAATAGTTTTGGACCGTGGTTTACCACGGGTAACCGAAACACAGAAAGTGTGGATAAGGGAAGGACTATTGTATACTATAAAAATCACTATTTAGAGTCATATATCATTACTTAACTTCCCTTAAATGGAAATGAACGTATCATAATAAAAAAGACCCCATGCCTTTTTATAGCATGAGTGTTGGATACAGAGTTCTTTGAATGGGATGTTTTATAAATGTCCTAGGATTTTAAACGAGGAGGAAATTCATAAGATCCAAGATCAACTACCACATTTTTAAAGAGCCGAAGGCAAGAATAAGGAAATATTTACATATTTAGAAAGAGAGAAGCTTGAGCCCTAATGACATTTTTTCCCTTTTGGGGGTGATTTTTAACACTAAATATATTTACTTAAAAATATCTCTTTTTTAGTTTGAGGAATAACTGACATACAGCATTGTATAATTTTTAAAGCATAAAGCATAACGACTTGACTGATATATAATGTGAAATGCTTACCACAGTAAGTTTAACGCCCATCATTTCATAAAGATACAAAAAAAGGGAAAAAAACAGGGTTTTTTTCCTTGTGATGAACACTTTTAGGAAGTACTCTTACCAACTTTCAAATACGCCATCAGCAGGGTCAACTATAGTCACCATGTTGTGGATCACATCTTCACGACTTATTTATCTTAAACTAGACGTTTGTCCCTAAAAATCTTCAATTTCCATCAGCTTGCTTCAACATCTACCTAACACTGTATTGTCAGATGAGTAAAGAGGACATTATTACGCCCATGTTAGAGATGGAAAGGCAAGGATTTAATGAAAGCCCGTGTGACAGAGTTCGGGCATTTCATGTGATTTCGTCTCTGCGAGGCCAGCACTGGACGGAAGGCCTCCATCTGTAGCTGAAGGTAAGAAAAATGTCAATGGTTTTCTGGTTTATGGCAAAAACCCTAAGCAGCAACTGCCAAAATCACTGGACTGTGTGCTGCTCCACAAAAGCCTCCAGATGCTTCTCTAGCGTCTTCCCTGGGCTACCCGAGGTCTTCTGTCACCCACTGTCTGACTCTTACGTCTTTTCCTTCCACGGCCCGTGCCTCTCTTACCTTCACTCTTTCTTTGTTCTATCCCTTCTCTCTCCTCGTTGCCCAGAACTTTTCCCTTAACCGATCAGACATGAAACTCAAATATTTGACTCGGTTTTGTTTCATTTGGTTTCTTGTCCTTAGTTTTTAGAACGAGTAGTGGAATAACCTTTCTCTCTCCAAAGTTGCCTTTACGGTGTGTGGTGGGGTCGCCTCGGCCCAAGGTGAGGTGCACAGACACAGACCTCCTCCCACCCAGGTCTTCTAATCCCCCGCCCCAACACCTGCAAGCGTTCATGTGTCTTTTCCCGCAACACTCAGGCTAGTTAAGGAACAAATAGTGTGTGTGTGTGTGTGTGTGTGTGTGTGTGTGTGTGTGTGTTGGAGGGTAATTTTTTAAGAGCAAAATTCAAGGAAAGGCAAGCGGCAGCCACTGACTTAGTTCTGAAATAAATAACAAAGCATTCTCCATTTACCGCCTTAGAATCGCACATGTTAAGGCTGGCTCAATGCCTCCTTTCTGTCTCCTACAGTTCAGGGACCGTCTTGGGAAGGGATGGACACTATCGCTGACATGTCCCTCCCCTTCCTAGGCCTCAGGTCTGGCCTTAGCCTGGATCTGGTCAGGGCCTGGGCAGAAACAGACGGGAAGGAAGAATAGAGTTTTCTGGGTTATTCCTTCCGTGGCATTTTTTACAGGCAAAAGTAACTATTAACCGGAGTTATAGGCTTCTAATCGTTAGTATGATGTAAGGTTATAAGCTGCAAGAATCTTTAGTGGTTGCTGGAATTCCTAAGGCAAATGAAATGCAAATGACTAACCAAGAAGGGTCCCCATTATCATGGAGTGGGATTATATGTGCATCAGTAATTCTGATGTAACTTTTAAAAAGTCAAAAAAAAAAGAAGAAGAAAGAAAGAAAAAAAAACCAGCTGTTATCTGGAAAGCCTCGGTTCAGGCCATTTGTTTAAACTATTTGAACAATTAATGCTTCTTATCTCCCTTAAAGTAAAAAGAGAGTACGATGAGGATGCTAGATACTTCACCTGTCCTGGCAGGAGTAAACCTGATGATAAAAGGCACTTAAAACACAGGTTGTGAGCCTAAGGCCTTTGCAACTTGTTTAGAGGCAGAACAGATAATTTATTAAAATGCTAACAATGGAGCTCATGAGAATGCTTAATTTAATACCGTTAGCCTAGTTCTATGAGCGTAAAAACACACCGAATGATAACTATGAGAAATCCTATGCTGATGAGGTTTCCTCCCCCAGCCTCTGTCATGATCATTCACAGGAATTCCATTTTCTGGGCTTCGCTGAAAACCGGACCCTCCTGCCATCTCAGAATCAGCAGCAACACAATGCAGAGTCTGACACCCAGGTAGAGAAAGTAACAGAATTGTGGGTTGTAGTTTTATGCCTGGACTCGTTAAGAGTAAAAAGACAGTTAAAACCATCATATTACGAAATAAATGAACATGATGACTCCATCCTAAAATGTATTTTATCTCTGAAACATGTGCTGAAGAACAGAGGTCTACTCGAACTTTCTTTTTTCAATTAATAAAAAGCATGATTTTACAAAAATGAACCTACTCTCCTCTTTCGAAGTTGTTTCTTGATCGAGGACAATTAAATATTCCAAAATCAAGAACCGTGTTTTAGATCTGAGTATGTCAGAAATCTGTTTTTCTAAACCCTTTTGAACATCAGAGGTTTGTTCTTCACGCAGTTTTGACTTTCTCTGTCCACCTGGGGTGGGAGGAATCGCGAGGGGCAGGGAAAGAAGAACGGGAAGCAGGAGAAGCTCCCACTGTAATGACAGAGGAAGGTGTCTGTGTTCGCAACGTCACTGGCACTGTCAAGTCAGGGTTGACAGCACAACATTTAAATCAGGAGCCGCGAGAGCCTTTAGAATCCTGAAAACAAAGGGTTCCTAGTTAGAAGGTAGAAGAGCATCTTTGTGCATCATCTCTCCCCTCAAACTGCTTTTTAGTTTTAGTTAAGGTCATCTGACATCCCGGTTTCGCCTGCTGGGCACCCTAATTCTTCCCTGGTCCTCACAAACCGCAGCCGCCCAGTCACCACGTTCTGTCAATCATCCTGTCTCGGGAGGAATGTGATCTGTCATTCCATGTCACAAAACTGCTTCAACAGTCCATCCTTCACCCTACTACTAAAATGCACATCTGCTCCCAGCTGCCCACTGCATACAGCAGACGTTGGGGCCATTGAAAATCTCATCCAATGTGTCTTCCCAGCTCTGTCCACAGACACAATTATTCTCCAGCCACACAAAACCACTCGCCACACGTTTACCTCTGCAGCTGTACATGAGGTTAGTGCTGCTCCCTCTTTTTTGTCCCTTGCCAGCCTAGAAAACTCATCCTTCAAAATTAAGTTAAAATGTCACCTCCTGGAGAAAAATTTCATCAACTCCCCTGGGCTCTGAGTTCTTTGCTCTTTTTTGGGCCGCTATAAAAAAAACCACTAAAACATTTACGTGGCATTAATCTGTTTACCTGAGTTCACACAAAGGCAGCCACGTACATTCTTTCCAAAGAACCCAAGGCTGTGGCAATGTCTGCAGAGTCTATGCCAGAGCCCGAGAAACGAGCAGTCAAAAATGCTTCATGAAGGTCAAGGGATGGATGGGAAGACAGATAAACGAGCAAATCGATGGGCAGTACTGCTCTCACCCTACGTTCATATGCGAGTTTATAAAAATGAACTTCCTTTAAGTTATTGTTTAGTAACCGTAACTAAATACTTCCAAACCCTGCTTTAGATCAGGAAATCGACATAAGCAAGCTAAGCAAGCTGCTCTCACCCTACGTTCATATGAGATTTTATAAAAATGAACTTCCTTTAAGTTATTGTTTAGTAACCGTAACTATTTCCAAACCCTGCTTTAGACCAGGAAATCGACCATCCAAATCCTATCTCCTTCATAACCTACATCAAACTCTGTGCCACCCGGAAAGCAAACTGACTGGTATCTTCCTCCCCGATTCTCGACAACGCTGGCTTGGAGGTCTCCTGCCCAGCCTGAGACATGTGAGGAATCAGGCAATGGACCTTTTCCAACACGTAAGTTTCCACTGCTGCCGAAAGAAGCAAGATTTAGGACTTTTTGAAAGACCTCTTTTCTGTATTTCAGTTTCAGCGGGAGGCAAACTGTAGCGAAGAAGAAGGTAGCTCGGAATTGGAT
The DNA here is from genome assembly GCF_000325575.1 of Pteropus alecto. Taxonomy (NCBI): domain Eukaryota; kingdom Metazoa; phylum Chordata; class Mammalia; order Chiroptera; family Pteropodidae; genus Pteropus; species Pteropus alecto. The sequence goes on from NW_006438867.1 coordinate 6,701,219, forward strand.
GACGGGAAGGCAACGGATGAAGAGGGCGCTTGAAAGAAAAGCTGGGAAAGAAGAGCAGAGAACGCAATGGGCACAACTTCATCCGGGCTCTTCCTCTCAGCAGCTCGCTGAGGACAGACTGCGTCGCTCCTTTAAACTTGCAAGGGTCTGGCCAATGCGCCGAATCGAGGAAGCACTGACCCTGAATTAGGCCTGCTGTCCCCTGAGAACACTGCCATCGACTGTCCCTCGGCCGTCTGTAGAGGGGGCGTCACAAAGGGAAGGCAAGACCAAGACGAAGCGCCGCCGTTCCGTTTTCGCTTCTATGGAGGGACGTGAGCATCTCGTGTGTACTGCTGCGAGGCGCCTCGAAAATGTCTGATGCAAAACTTGGCAGTGAAAGAATTCCGGATGAATAATTCAC
>NW_006438867.1:6701656-6710071 GCF_000325575.1 Pteropus alecto
ACTTGCTTTAAGTAAATATATCAAAAATTTATATTGTACATTAGAGACTGGAACTGAAATACTTTAGTCACCAACTGTACTTAGGGTGCCTCTGCCTCCCCACCGGTGGCACTGACCTGCTAGAAACGGCCCTGGCGTCACACCACTGCTCCTGTCCAGGTGGCTGTTTCCTGTGCCATCATGTGAACCACCAAAAGAAGCTGCCAGAAACGGGACTGAGGCTTTGCAGTTGGGCTGCCTCGCCTTTCCCACCCAGCCAGACGCCCACCTATGGGCTCCGATCTGAGTGGGGACCAACTGGGGCAGGAAGTGGCCCCAGCGGAAAGGTGCCTGACAAGGAGTCGAAGGGGGAATGGAATGAAGATGCAGCAAGACGCCATCAGGCCAGCATTTAAAATATGGATGGCCTTTACCAATGACGTCATGTCACTAAATTTAAAGCCCTGTGCATTAGTTACTTTTAATTCCATTTTGCAGATTAAGAACGTTAAGAGACTCCATCAAGGATCAGGAAATCAGCAAATGGTTAGAACTGAAGTCTGCATGCTAAGTCCCAAGCAGATGCTGTTTCTGGGACTTCTTCCCCATTTTGAGACCCAGTGCTAGGCCCAGCTCTGCCACTCACCAGTTTACGCACTTTTTAAAACAAATCCAAAACTGCTGACCTACATAACTGGGTGGCTATGAGAATCAAATGCAACAGTGTGGGATGAAGGATCTATATCGGCTGGAAAAGCATCCTATAAATGTGAGAGATTCCTACTGACACTTTAAGAGACAATCACATCCTTAGCGTCCCCAAATGAGCTGGTGGAATTCCAGTTCCCAGCAGTGGATCGTGGCTAGAACCTCCTCTACGTATATCAGACCAAATGCTGTATTCCACCGCTGTGTGCTTGAAAAGTCTTAAATTCACTTTTTGGCCAAAGAGAATTTCGTTTGACTTCTGTAGAAATTCATACCCAACTGACAACAGAGTTCAAAGAAAACAACAGGATCACAAGCTGTCTTTAACTTCTTCAGGAAGGCCACTCTTTCTGAAATCAAGAGTCAATGGGATTAGAGCTGGAAGAGAAACGGCCAGCCCTACGACGCAGGCCACTCAACACAGCAGACCTCGGAGACACTGCAGGTTCGCCCCCAGACCACCGCAGTAAAGCGATCGTCACCTTTTTGCCGGTGGGGGGCCTTGCTTTCAATTTGTAAAAAACGCAACATCTGTGAAACACAACAAAAAGGAGCGGAATAGAATGAGGTCTGCCTGTACCAAGGACAATGGGGAACCAGCCTGGACAGCGGTCTCAGGCTTCTGTATGGCAAAGAGAACATCCCTGGGCAGCGTGTTCAAAGTCCAGCTTCCTCAGCCTCCACCCTAGTGACTCGGACTCACAAGCTCCAGGTGGGGTTCAGGAATCTGCACCTCTAGCTTGCATCTTGGGTGGTCTTCATTCTGAACTTCAAGAAATTCTGGCTGGAGGTGATGCACAAAGTTCACCTGGTCTATACTGGAGTATCTGACCAAACGCAGCAATTTCAATGATAATGATGATTACTATCATGATAAAAGCTAAAATTTATGGAATTTATTATGTTCTGGGCACTGTAAGTATCTTACATGTATTATTTTATTTAATCCTGGTAGGTACTATTAACTCTATTTTTAAAGAAACTGAGGCTTAAGTAGGTCAAGTATCTTTCGTAAGGGCTGAAACCAGGATTTGAACTCAGGCAGCCCTACTTCAAAAATCACCGAACTGTATACTTAACTGGTGAATTTTATGTTATGCAAGTTATACCTCAATAAAACTCCTAAAAAAATCTTGGACAGACTCCCCACGGTTGCTACATCTACTTCTGCATATGCAATCCTGTCTCCCTGGTTCCAGGAAGGCCCTGAGAAATAGTTGTGGGTCGCTTCGAGTCTCCAGAACAATTGTTTGAATCTCCCAGCTAGCTATTTGAGCCATGTCTAAGAAACCCACAGGGAGTCAAATCATGTAATGTGTCTATATCTCTGATTAACCACACCATAACCAGCACCTTGGAGCTCTCATTATGTACAGAGTAGCCGTCATCACCATAAAACTCCACGATTCGTTATTCTCATGGAAGGCAGGCCTGAATCCAGCCCCTGCTCACTACCGGACTATTCCAGCACTCGAAGCTGGAGGGAGGCTTTATTTTGCTGACACTGTATCTTGTGGGGCCACAAAAGTCCCTGTCTTTGTCTTCCTGAGCCTGGGGTGAGCGCCAGTGGAGTCGTGGGCAAGCTAAAATCACACCTACAGAGACTGGAAGACACTGTGAGAGCCACCAGGGCAAGTCAAACTCCATGTGTGACGACAACACCCCATGTGGTAATAACAATTTGTATTTTACAGCACCGGTCCCCAATCTTTTTTGGCCCAGGGACCAGTGCTCCTATGAGAATCTAACGCCAGATGATCTGAGGCGGAGCTGAGGCGGTGATGCTAGCGCTGGGGAGTGGCTGCAAATACAGATGAAGCTTTTCTGGTTTCTCACCTGCTCACCTCCTGCTGTGTGACCTGGTTCCTAACAGGCCACAGACTGGTACCGGTGCATGGCCTGAGGGTTGGGGACTCATGTTCTATAGAAGTCTTCCAGTCAAGCACTCAAGTCATTTTAACTTTAAAAGACTGTGTAGTACGATGGCTTCTAATGATTTTGAAGCTACTAATCCCTGAGGAATAAAATTATAAAATCCTGAAATACTTGAGTGTTTAAATAAAGTGAGGCTCGGGGGGAAAAAACGGGATTTATTTAAGCACGAGGTGCCATCATGCTAGTGGAAAGGCTGGGATAAAAACCTGTAGTTAGCTCTAGCCCATTGTTTTTGTGGCTTGTTTGATTATTAATCCCAACACAGCAGTATCCTCCCGATCATCCCATCACCTGTGACTTCTCTCTCCCACAGAACATTCAAACGCTAATTAAAATATACGCTGTGAAATCATTTTGGAATCATCCCCTTCTCTCCTTTGCCATGGCCTTAGTACAGATTTCAGCGCCCCTGGACCAGACCGTTGAGTAGTCTAGTCCGGGGCCACCTCCATCCAGATCCTCTCTGCATGGCTGGTCCCCCGTGATCCCTGGTTAAACACCTCTCTGGCTTCCTACTGCCTGCACGGTAAGGTCCGAACTCCGCAGGTCCAAGGACGGACCTTCCTAATTGTGTACAGACCTAGCTCACCAATCTTATCTCCCACGTCTCCACCCAGCCACCTGGTACAAAAGTTATGGTGAGCAACTCGCAGTTTCCTTAGCACAAGATATTAGCCTCGTTGTGAACACGTCTTCTCTGCAAAGCTTGGTGCTAGGTACTCTACGTGCATCACCTCATTTAATCTTCACAACTACCTCATGCGAAGGCAAGTGTCTTACTCCTCCGGTTTGCAGGGGTGGAAAATGAAGCTTCGATAATCCTCTGGCTGACTGTCTCCCGGTCTGCAGCACCGCCTGCTCCCCCAGGCTCCTGAAGACCCCGTTGCTGCTCAACGGCGCCCCCTGTATCCCCCAGCCTAACCTTAGAGACCACACTCAACTGTCCGTCCCCATGATGCCACTCTTCACCCAGTTAGTCATTCTGTCTTTGGAGCGGCTGTGCTACTTTGTGCATTCCTCATTGGAAACATGTCACCCGATATCATAATTATCCGCATACAATCTACCAATGAGACTGTGAACCCACAATAATAAGAATAGCTTTTTAAAAACTCTCTCTTTTCCCTACTTCTAGCATATAGCAACTAGGTCAGAAATGAATGACGAGGTACGTTACTGTTTCCCACGTGTTGTTTCATCCGCTCCTGTACCCGCCTTACGCACTCTATGTCACAGCCTCATTACCTCTGAGCTCTCGTGGGCTGGAAATTCCTGAGACTGTCCCTCCGCTCGCCTTTCTTGCCCATTCTCTTCTTTACCAATGATAGGTTAACTTCTCCAAAACACAGCTCTGAGCCTGGCTCTTTTCTTCTCAAAAACATCCTCGACTCCCCCATGCTTACCAACTGATGTACAGATTCTTTACCCAGAATTGCAGAGCTTCCATGATCTGGGCTTAATGATTTCATCTCAACTTGGATCATTCTCCTACACCAAACCAAATTATATTATTTCCTGTTCTCTCAAATCACACAAGATCTCTGTGTGTCTGACCACTGAAATGCCCCACCTTCCTCTCATAACTACCTGCAGAATGTCAGCTTCTTCCAATCAGATTCACTCACTCTCACTAAGCTTTCCTTGATTTGGTACACCTGTAAAAACTACAACGCTTCAGAAATCCCACAGCATATGGTTTTACCCCTTCTGTGGGATTTAATCCGTCCTGCACAGCTCTGCTATGATTCAGACACGCCTTAGCTCATTTATAATCTCCCTGACAGCACTTACTCTTCCTCACAGAGCTACACCTAACTGACTGGCTTACACCTGGGAGGTACTCAATAAATTTGGTTTGCTGTATTACTGAAATAACATCTAAATGTTACGTTATGCTAAAACCTAATTCTCGTGCATTTTAAAAAATTAATGAGAAGTCAAACTAATTGAAGAACTTCACAATCCTCCGTAAGGCTACAAGACAGTGGCGTGTCAAAAACCAGTTTTGGGAAAAAAAGAAACCTGACTTTAACTGGTCCATGTCTTAAGAAGTCAGGTCAACATGGGATGGAAAATCATCTAAACGGATAGTGAGCATCACGGAGTGATGGCCAGTGTTAAACACTGGGCCAAGTGTCCAACGTGCACGATTTCCTTGGTTCGTACAAACTGCCAAGACAGATGACTGTGTTCCACATCCTACCCTTGAGAAGACCAAGGCCAACGGAAGTTCAGCAGTTTGCCTAATGTTAGGTATCCTTTGAATGGCAGAGCCAGGATCTCAACTAAACCAGAAACATTTACCAGAAGACTGAAGCTCCCTGTGAAGATGTTGCAATGAATTCTCATCATTTAAAAGAGCTTTGTATACGACACATTTCAACGCTACCACAAACTACTGAACCTATACTATAACTAAGGATGGGGTCCCTTTACTGGGGACCTCATTCAGTCAAAGGAGTTACAGAAAGACTTGATAGGAAAACGATCAATAACACTCGAGATTTCTGTGCCTGTACCTTTATAACATAACAAGTACAGATGCTACACTGCATTTCTCAGGTGTGCAACAATTTTAGGGACTCAGTCAACAGATCATTGTTCTTGGAACAAAGTTTACCACTAGGTGGCAGGAGTATAATGTCAGCAAGGAGATTTTTCTACAATGCTTTATTAATGAAGGTAGCTTGATGTTTCCCCAACTCTTTTTCACAGTAATATAAAATCTTACTAAACTGCTTTGTTTTTAAAAAATTATTTTTATGGTGATGTTTAGAATGGTATGTTACAAATAAATTATTCTAAATAAAAAATATCCCCCCTTGTTGAAAACTGTATTATATTTATTTTAAATATCATAATATACAGATTTCAACCATTTTGTATTCAACAATAACCACAGCTTAAACTAGTTTTAAACATGAAAGTTGAACCGTATTATCAATGAATTAAATAAAAAATAACACATTGTACCTTAACATATAGTGAAGACTGAAATTTAATTTTGGGTTATGCTCTAAAAGATAAAACTGCTTTCAACCCATGAAGGTTGGAATTCTTGCATTTTGCAAAGTGTTTTTTGGGTTAGTTTTGTTTGTTTCATTTTGTTTGTATTTTGTTTCTCAACGTCAAAATAAAAGGTTTCAGGTTATATTTACAAACACTTGTCTGCAAATAACACTGAAGATTACCAATATATAAAATGAAAATTGGGTCTACGGTCATGCTACCCTGAACAAGCCTGATCCTGTATGATCTCGGAAGCTAAGCAGGGTCGGGCCTGGTGAGTACTTGGATGGGAGATCACCTCGGAAGACCAGGTGCTGTAGGTGTAAAAAAATTATTAAAAATAAGGGACTGTAAGCTGACAAGGTCCTTGTAATCTGTGAGGTCAACCAAGAGTTGCCTCGCCTAAAAAACAAACAAACAAAATAAATAAATAAAATGAAAATTGGGCAAAACCAACATTATGTTTCTCTTTCGACACGTACTTTAAAAGTATAAGAGGAAGCTTGATGTGCTATAAAAGAATTTTGAGGAAATAGACGAAACTTAAAAATGTGATGATCGTCTTGAGGCAAATCTATAGAATTGTCAACATGTGTACACTTTTAATAACTTATGTCCTGCTTTCTGTATCTTTGGTGACCCCTTGTGGGTAGAAATTAAATTATATATAACTAAGAATAGCAAATATACATGTAAAACCATATAATGGTCAAAATCACTCTGGGAAAACTAAGTTAGAAACTAACCCTTGCATATATTCACTTAAGAAGCTCTCAGAAATAAAATATTTTAATAATTATTAAAAATGTTAAGCAGAAAATAAAATCCCCTCCTTTAACATAAAGAACCCTCTAGACCTATGCAAATCTAACTATCAGTGTGAAGTTGGGGTGTCTGGTGGAAGGAACTGTGCTTTGTCTCATCAACCAGGAAGCGTGAAGCCCAGACTGGTTCAGGCCTTGGCCAATTATATAAAGCAGAGCGAGCAGAACCGGACTCCTTCCCAAGGCTGGCAACTGGTTCTGTGTCCCCACAACTGTTCCACAAGCAGTCTGTGGAATATGCAAAAAAGCAAATGGCGCTCATACACAAGACCTCTGGAAAACACGCTGGCCCAAGGTCTCCGGCAAACCTAGATCCACAAAAAAGCGAGGCCGACTTACTTCTCTGGCTGCCCAGGGAGCCCTCAAGCTGATTTAGATCTGCTGAAAGCCATCTGCCAGGGGCTTTGATTTCTAAGTCTCTGTAAAGCAAAGGTCAAATATGGACAGTCCAGAGGCTACCCTGGCTCCTGAGTTTTCTGCAGCATTAAGCCAAAACTGAAGTCCTAGCCAGGGATCAATGGGAAGGAACAGTTGCTAAGGAATTATTGTCTATGGCAAGCAATTTATACCTGTAAACTAGTCTAGGAATGTGTGTGAAGAATAATTTGCAATGTGTACACATGGATGAATCTTTCAGCTTTGTAAGGCAATATCACTGAGTGCATTTATTAAGCGAAAATTACAGAGTAAGGTAAAGTTGTCTGGATGCTTGACAGGACATGAAAAGAACATTGCTCTTGTGGCTTTGACAGTTATTGGTTTATTCAATCCATGAGATGCTTATGTTCTACTCTAAAAATAAGTACAATAACATCATAAAATTTTCTTTGAACCATCATCACTCAGGGGTTGACAGGTATTAAACTGCAAGTTTCTAATTCATTCCTAGCGGGGAAAAACAGACTTAGAACATGTACCTGTCTCTTAACACAAAGTATCTCATTTATATGTACTCGGCTGAAAAGGATAAAGAGTTTAAAACAAAAAGAGAAGAAATCTGAGTAAGAAAAAAATTCAAAATCAAAGAGAGCCCTTATTAGCCGTCTGGAGTGGATGACAGGTCTTTTTCTTTTTGACTCCCCCACCCCCCAATCACTGGTCCACTTCCCAATCTAGCATGTGGTTGGTGCTCGATAAATATCTCTTGAATAGATGGTGTGGTAAGTGCCATCTCAAGGAGTGTCCTACATTAGCAATTCGTTGCAAAAGAGATAAAATACCTTTGAATTTGGTAAACGGCAACTTGACAAGAATAATTGGGATGGCAACACAATCAGCACCTCCCCCGACCATGGCGGTGGGTAAAGGAAAAAGCGCAAACGCCAAGGAAAACACCGGTGCATATGGGCAATCTCTAGATGGGGTGAATGGTGGCACTGTCACAAGCGCCTCCCACAGCAGGTCACCTACAAGAGGTCCCTGCCCTGCCCTTACCTCCTCCTTTTCTTCTGGACCCGAGGCCCCACTGGGACTCAGCTGAGGGTGGCTGCCGACAATGCTGTCCTTACTGCTTCTGTCACATGTGGCTTGCACCGAATCCTGGAAGGACACAGGACCTTCCGCCCTTTCGTCGCTGTCCACTGAACTCAGGGACAGCGCGCTGAGATTGCTGGGACACTTGGCATTTCCAGCGCCCGGGCTCTGAGGACTAGGGGGCTTGGGTGTGGTGGGCCTTAGGGGGGTGAGCGGCTGCTCGGGTTCGAATGTAAACTGGCTGCCGGCTTTGGCTTCGTGGGAGTCTTTGCTCGACCCTTCCTGGGCAAACGGACTCGGGGACGAGCTGCCAGCCTCGCAAGGATCGACGTTCTGGGCTTCGAGAGGACACACGGCTGTCTCCGCGTCCAAGTGGGGTAGCCGAGGACGCTCTGGGCTGAAGCCCGGGGCCGCGGCGCACCTCCTGCGCTCCAGCTCGGTGCTGCTGGACACGCGGCGCGAGTAGTCGTCGTGCAGCAGGCTGCGG
>NW_006438867.1:6710781-6717547 GCF_000325575.1 Pteropus alecto
GGGCGTTCCAGGTGGAGGAGTGCCCCATCAGGACCACGGAGCGGGGCCTCTCGGGGTTGGCGCCCGTCCTCTTCCTGCTCACGGAGAAGAGGCGCACGAGCCTGGCGGGGCCGAGCCGGGCGTCCTGGGCGTCCGCGTCGCCGCCGCACCCTCCGTTCTGGCACGCCGCGTAGGTCACCATTTTGGGGTCTTTCGCGTCGGAGACCGGACAGGGGATTGCAGCCACTAGGCCGTGGCCATTCTGGGCCGTGGTCATGTTCTCAGGGCCGGGAGCCCGTGGCCACAGGGCCTCGCGGCTCAACCCCACGTGTGGCCCTGCGTCCGCCGGCCCCAGGGGCAGACCTTCATCCCCGAGGCTACCGCCAGCTGCCTGCGCCTCACACCCGCCGTGCACATCCGGCTCCTCGGTTGTGGCCACAGCCTGCGGTAGAAAACAAAGCAGAGATTTAGCCTTTCGCCCCCCAGAAGAGCCTCTATAAATAGGGGCGCTATAAATATAATTGCTCATAGAAAAAAAGGCATGGCCCATAACAGGGCTGATCAAATAAAAACAATTTTCAATTAAGTTAAACATTTACTTTTTTTTCTAATGCATTTCACAATAAATTAAACGGAAGAATGCAAATAGACATTCCTTAAAAAAAAAAACAATTATGGCTCGTACATTCAATATGATGGTAAACTCTCGAATCCACTGAAACCTGTTTAAGTTTTGAAAAACTGCTGGAACGAAAAGGCCAAAACATCATTCAAGACTGTGCCTTCTCTTCATTTAAAATAGGTGAAATTTTTATTTTCAAGTAATAAAAACTATTTCAAAATGCATCAGAGTGAAATGTCAACTTAGGATAAATTGAACACGGATAACAGGCCAACTGAGTGCTTGGTATATACGAGAACTGCTGCAAGGAGTTGTGCTAGAGACTAGGATGCTCTCAGCTGCTTACTGTCTACAAAATACCCAGAACTACAAAGTGCTACAGGGACACATGAGGAGTGGGGGACCAAGCTGAGGTGGCATAAGGTCGGGCTTCATGAAGGAAGCCGCATTAGCGAGGATCCTCTGCCAACAGCATTCCAGCTGGCGGAGGAATGGAGAGAGATGAGGAATAATACTGAAGTACTGGAAATCCAGACATGGAAGTTCATATGAAACAGATGCTGCACCCTCTTCCTTTCTCCCAGATGTCCCGGAGCCCATCACACACCTGTGTCCATGCTCTCTCCCCTCCCCCAAGCAAAAACCCTGCTCTTAAGCCTTCTCATCAGTCTAAGTCTTCCTCAGGCTTCGAGGGCCAACTTCAATGTCACAGTCCCCCTGTTCTCAACAAATGACTAGTAGATGAAGGAAGGATTACGATAATAACCATAAAAGGCTACCATTTATTAAGTGCTTACTACCTGTCAGGCCCCCGTCCTAAGTGCTTTAGAAACAACATGCCACTGAGTACTCACACAGACCTACAAGGTCAAAAGAATGACTTTCATTTTATAGTTAATCAAATGGATATTTGGGCAGGTTATGTTTTTTGTCTGGGGGTCCTGCAGCTGCCCCTCCAAAGCCTATACTTCTCTCCATTGCTTCAAATTCATGAACAAAGAGAGCTGGGCCACGCGCCACAGGCATCTGACTCCAAGTTTAGTGCCTCATGATGTAACCCCAACCTAAGTCAAATCCTAGAAGTCTCTATGTCTCCAGTTAAGGCCGTCACCTCCAAAGGTAATATTAAAAGCAGGAGAAGGAGAAAGTTGTACAGAGACTTTTGGGTCAGGTCCCAATTTAGCTGAGCCCTTTCGAGTGCAGAAGAAAATCTGACTTTCTGGAGAGGTTTCATCTGCTTCTACTCTCCCAGTTCTCAGGTGGGTTCATTTCTATTTGGCCTGACATTATGCCCAGTGAGGAGGGGTTCTCAGGGAGAGCCACAGTTAAAGGGCTGGTTCCATCTGAGACCAGGGACAACACGGACTTCGACCCTGGAGCCTTTCTGAGGTCCAGCCACCCAGTTCCATTAATCAGAAGCCTGATAGGGCTACCACATGCCCTCTGCAGTTTCATGTTCTAAGGGACAAACTGGGGGCCCGAAGAGCTGTGGGCTGCATTTGAATGAATCACATAAGCTGAGTCTTGACTCATCCTGGCACTGAGGCTGGATGTGACATCTAACCAGTTGCAAAACGAGTCCAACATTCAGCATCGCATGTCCACCTGTACCTACTCTGGGAGGGACAGGGGACTGTGGTTGTTTCAGCTGTTCAGAATCTTGAAACAAAGCAGGCATTTTATGTACAGTCAAGTGCAGTCTCAGGCACTGACTGCATATTATGTAGTAATAACGGTCTTGTTATGACTTGCACTGGATACAGAAACGCAGACAGCATCCCCGCCGTGTAATCCAGCTGGACAAAGATTACTGACACCACAACCAGAGGGGCACTGGAGACCTTTTATAACCCAGGACGAAACTGTATTGAGCTGATCCTAAGAGTTCAGGAGATGCAGGAAAGCACTTGATTAAATGTCGGATAGTTTGAGAATATACTATGGAAGACACGGGGCCAGGCCTAGGTTCTACACTCAGTACTCTCACGTAAATCTTGACTAAAATCATTTCAGCAATCTGTGCTTCGGTGTCATCTATAAAATAAGAGGTGCCAACATTTAGGTATCTATCAACCGACCAATCAGTTCATGAGCCTCTGTTGGGCACAGGGATCTAGGCAGGCCCCATGATGAATTCGAGACATGACATGGTGACAGCCCATCCTAGATGGGAAACCGGCATGAGCCAAGGAAGAGTCAGGACTAAAGGTACGATTGGAAGGCAGTATATATTAGGGTGACCAGCTGTCCCAGGGGACTCTCATGGCTGAAACCTGGCAAGTTCTTGGCAAATCGGGATGACTGGCCACCCTACAGTAAAGAGAACAATGTGGTTGAAAGGATCCCTCGATATTATGTGATGGTAGAATTTAAGGTGCACACAGGTTTAGGAAAGCCTACAGTACATACCCTTCTAACACTTTGAGACTGGCTGCAGGGGTCACTTTCTTCGGGCATTCCTTCCTGATCTTCCTAAAATGAATGAGGCCAAATTGCTTTACCAAAAACACGTTACAAGGATAGGTTTATGTGGCTGCCGGCAGAACAAGACTGAACTCTCTGAACTGGGTGCTTTGCGCACTTGGATTAAGTTTATCTTGATGTGAAACTGTATCAGTTCTCTTGCCTTGTCAATATCTATATTCAACTCATTTTTATGCATCACTATTATTTTTCCAATGTGAAGATGTTTACATTTTTGCAACACTAAAAAGTCTAAGTATTTACGTAAAACTTAGGTTTTGGGATACAGATCCAGTAAAATACATGCAGAAAAAAATCAGTTTCTAATTGGGGTAACGTGCTTTTTAAAAGATCATTGACTTAACTACTTCGTTCATGTAGCTGAACAACATGATTGTTGTATGCTACTTGGAATGAAACTGAAAATCACGGAAAAAAGCTTTTCCTGGAATTTCTGAGTAACATACCAAGTTGCATTATTTGGGACTAACGCTTTGACCTCTATTGACTAACAGGGGTTTGCAATTCAATCAGTGGTTTTGTAGCAAGTCTTATGAATTGTGGGAGCTCTGCCAGAGATATTTATGAACAGAACGAGGAGAAAGAATTTCAGATGGGAATATTGTGAAATCTATTGTCTACAAGCTGGATTCTGGGGTGTCTGAACTTTAGAATAGAACATGTTAGTCATAATGAGAATTCTCCGAAAACAACTATGACCAGTAATTTTTAAATAAGATCTTGTTCTTAAATTTGAAGTTCAGGACTATACACCAAGTTAAATGTACAAACAAGAAGATTTTTTGTAATATGTTCATGTAAATTCTAGAAAATGTCAACACTGGGGGGAAAACAACACAGAAATCTGAAATGGAAAAGGGGGGGAAAGTAGAGACCCTTGAATCGCAGCATTGTAGACTTGTCCTAGGGAACATCTAAGACCTAATCGTAAAGGGTAGGGGGACACCGGGGCCCAGCAGGTCTGAGAGACTTAACCTTGGTCAACTACTACAGGTCAAAGAGAGTGGGCTGGCTGTCTACGGCCATACCACCCTGAACACGCCCGATCTTGTCTGATCTTGGAAGCTAAGCAGGATCGGGCCTGGTTCGAACTTGGATAAGAGGAAGAGAGACCAGGCTCCGCCCCAGCAGCATCACCTACTGGCCAAAATCTGAGAGTCATCCTAGATGTACTTTCCCCACTCAATAGTCACCAAATCTAAAAGCCTCCACCACTTATCAATAGTCCTGGCCCAGGGTGGGCCACCGTAGCCTCATCTCCAGCCTTTAGGACCTTTGCCTGGATGGCTGCTTTAGCCTCCGGTCTGACTCGCCTCCAATCCAGCCAGTGTCCCTCCCAAACTATAAATGGCGTCACGTCACTCCACCTCGTGTCATACAATGTCTCTCTGTGGAGATATGGAATCACCTCAGCCTAGAACACAATACCTTTCGCTCCAGCCGTGCAGAGTTAGTCACAGCGAGCCTTTGTCACGCTGTCACGCTCTGGTGTACTTCCTTGTTTGCTCTCAGAGTCTTTCTCCGGCCATCTTCGCCTCTGTAGTGTAAGGGACCCCAATCCCCAGGCTCCAGTGACAAATGGCTTCTGGCCAGGTTGGCCAGTGGGAAGCACTGGTGGGAGATGCCAGGGTATTTCTGTGTGTGGGGGCTGCTGCAGGGGCCTTTCCAGCAGCTGCGGCCTCCTGGGTCCCACCACCTGCCAGGTGGCAGTGTCAGGCTCAAGCAGCACCACCCCTTCCTTTTACCCCGCCGGCCCAGGGCGGGTAGCCTCTTCCGGCTGTCGCTTGGCTGAGTTCCTCACTGTCTTCTCTTCTCTTTCTCAGCTATGTAAAAACAATCCCTATATTAATCCTTTTTGTCTGAAATACCTAGAGATGCTTCTCTTTTTTGGACTGATAAATACATGCTCCACGCTTAACTAACTTCATTAATTCAGATCAGCTTTTCCCTAGAGGGACTGTCTTCCCATCCAACGCAGAGGCCCCTTCTCTGAAGACTCACACCACCCCGTGCACGGCTGTGTTAGCACTGACCACACCGCTCTGTAATTCTGGTTTCTCTGCTTTCTCGACTAAACTCTGAAAAGGCCAAAATGTCCTTTCAAGGCAGAAATCAGGTCTTATTTAACTCTATTCTCAGCATTCTGTCAGTTCCTGAATGAATGAGAATAACACCACTTCTTTGACTTAACGGGGGTGGGTCCACCTGATATTTGGGGCCAGATAATTCTTAGTTGTGAGAGGTGTCCTATGCATTGCAGGACATGTAGTAGCATCCCCAGGCGCTTCCTTAAAATGATGCTATTAGGAAGAAGAAATATAAAATATAGAGAAAGCTTTGAAAACCATAAAAGTGTCATGAATTCGTTTCAGGGTGGTTTCTTCAAAACTATTGAAATTTATCATATTCAGTCATAAACCAGAGTGTTCTATTTACTGTTTGACGGTACTGATAAACAACTTTAAAAAATGGTAATATTGGTAGCAGCTACAGTTTCCTGTGGTAAAAAGCTCAACTGAATGAGTGTTTATGTTCCATTATTATGATAGTGGGATCTAATTTTGTCAATGCTTTTTTATATATTTGATAAAAAGGAAATTTTAATACCATAGGAAAGTAAATACTGACATGTGAATAGTTACACTAATTGATCACTTTTAAACTATCAATACAGATATTTAATTTTAATAGGTAATCAATTTATCTACCAAAGTTAGTAATTTGAGTGCTCAGACTTCACAAATTATATACCCGAGATGAGTTAATATGGCAATTAAGAATTTTATAAATTAATGTTCCATAACACACTTAAACTATGGTTTTTAACGTTAATGTTCAAACGCAGATATCGATAACACTTCGATCTGTTCGTCTCAATGTTAATCAGCCATATTTAAATTAAAAAATGCTCAGTGAGGGTCCAAAAGCACCTGTGACTCTTAGCAAAGTGGTTTTCCTATAATAATTCCCATTAAAATATAAAATATTTCTTCTCTAAAATATCTTGGAAATACTTCATGCAAGCCATATCTTAATATTTTCCCTACTCTTAGTTCAAAGGAACTATTTTAATTTTATCCAATGTAAAACAAAGGTTAATTGGTATATAAATTAAGCTAGTAAAGTTCTTCATAAATCACTTTATCCAGAAAATTAAGGTTAAACACATTCACACACTTGCATTGAGAATAAGGTTCTTCATTTCGTGCCAAATATTGTCGTATTGTTATATTAACCTAAGTCATACACACACGCGCACACACACACACACACACACACAGATATATAGTGTAATCTCAGTACTCAAATCACCAAACTTCTATCATTGTCACGATGACTATGAAAAAACAATTACAGATGTGTAGCTAAAAGACACTTGGATAAATGTTAATAGTCAACATATCTGACGACAGTAAACGCTTTACGGCACCTACATAGAACTTCGATTTGAAGGATGACTAGAAACGAAGCGCCATGGTGAAGTCTTTCTCATCTGCTTCACTTGCCCATTCTATTTCCCCGCTTTGCTTCCTGTCAGGCCCTTTCCTTCTATTACTCATTCCAGCCCCTTTCCCAGACCCTCACTGAAATCGAGACTGACCAGAAGCTGGAAATTCTAGCACCCTGCAATTTACGAACAGGTTGTATTCTAAAGGGTGACTTTACGGGCAAGCTATTTCC
>NW_006438867.1:6717643-6718220 GCF_000325575.1 Pteropus alecto
ATTGAATTTAACCATAATTCATAACATTCGCCCAGGAAAATGCACCTAAGATTCAACTGTTGGTTCTAGTTCCAAGGATGATGTTCCTTTCCCCACTTGTTAATGCAAGTCACTTTCAAACCTCTCCTTTCCGAGCCCAACATGCACATGTTGGTCTAAGGCAGAAGGCCTCTCATCCATGGCTCTGGTACCCTTTGTGTCTCTTCTGTTGAAGGATCAGAGAGGATGCTTCCAAAGAGCCAGTAGCCCTGGCTTCGTTTAATATCCAATCGTTTAAGTTAAGTGTTTACAATTGCAAGTATGCATAAAAACGTAACTGGATGAGACTGAATCACTGTATCTGTGGGAAAGGTGTCAATTTCCTCCGAGCGTGTGATTGTCTTGGCTTGCCTTATCTGGGTTACTAGGCAAAACCACATTCCTGTGGGCGAGGATGGGGTTTCCCAATGGGCATGATGTTCGCTTTGCCCATTCTATGGGGCTGTGCAGGTAGAGAAGGTGGGCCTTAGGCCAAAGAGAAGAAAATCTTCCTTCGGTCTCTGAAGTCGGGCCTTAGTGACAGCTGACGCTGTACTTC
>NW_006438867.1:6718233-6722776 GCF_000325575.1 Pteropus alecto
ACCCCCGCCATCGCCCCCATGCTCAGCGAAGTCCCCGCCTCTGAACTTCCCCTTCTTCACTCCCACTTTAACCCTTGGGGTAGAAGGAGCCTGGGAACACTTTGGGAGACTCACTGCCAATTCAGGTCTGCAGACGGCTGGTCCTGATTCCCCACACCTCGTCCCCTGCTCACCGTCTTCCTCAGGGTAAGTAAGACTGCAGCAGTGACTACCAAAGTTCACGGTTAAGACTATGCCTAATGCCTGCAGCCGACTGCCAAGACTGATGTCACCACAGAAACTGCCTCCCCTGAGCTTACCATTCAGAGCACAGTTCCAGATGGATGGCCCTAACCTTGAAGGCACTTTGAAGGTCACTGGAGCAAAAACAATGCTTCTACTTGCTGGAAGCAGAGTTAGCAGAATTTGGAGCTCTACGTCATTGGGCTGACGGGCTAAGACACAGTGCAGGCTGCACAGAGACCCCCCTCAAAGGATCAACGCGTGTCCAGCACTTGGTTAAACGTACTGAATAACTTCGGTGTATAATATAGTATATACGTATGTTGTATTTACCCTGCATTTATTTTACTGCTCAAGTTTTGTTTGTTTGTTTGTTTTGCATAAAATGATTTGCATAGAATTGCAGTTAATAAATAACAATACATTTTGAGGAAACATGATCAACTTTCAGCTCAGTTTCCATCCAGAAGCCAATTAGGTCTAAATTTAGGGGATGTCACAGCAGCCCATTCTGCCACCACTAAGGACAGAAGCCCAGAAATCACCTTTTCCCTGTTCTGTCCCATCGGATCCCCGACATCCTCAAACGCGTGGTTCACGTTAGAGCAGCTGCTGAAATGCCTCATACGGTCTAATTTAAACTGTCCTCAAACTGAACCGACATTTGGATGGTGTTTCCTGGGGGCCCTTCACACCTCAGGGTAGGAATGTCCCCCTTTAGGAGATGCACTGGAGAGCAGTGTGGGATGATGCCAGGATGGACAAAGCCAGTGGTGACCGGGTTATTGGTCCCAAGCAGAGGCCCCCTCACTCACACCTCCGCCCCCAAGACTGCCCCGCGGCTGGTGGGAGCTCATCTGTGGTCACTTGGTTGGAGGAGGAGGCTATTATGACGAGCGCGTCCTCGGGGGACAACTTCCCGCTGCTGCTCATCAGGGAGCCACATTCTCACACTCCCCCACGGCTCCGGCCCCCACCTGAGAGGGGCAGAGGAGCGGGATCCTGGTGAGGGAGATTTACAGTGGAGAAAAACGTCACCCCTGTCTCGTCTCTCGGGCTCCCGCTGGAGGTGTCTATTTGTCTTTCAAAAGGGGGCTCGCTGGCAACTCAGGAGGGCTCCTCTGTGGAGTTTTACCTCTCTTTCTACACACAAAGATTTGTGGCCAGAAGCTGCCACGGGATCACGTGACCTGCTCCATCATCACTTGGTTTGTTTGTTTAGAGGCCCTGCTTTCAGGAAGGGCACAGTTCTTGGTGCTGTGCTTAAAAGGTCTCTTGCGATAGTCATCAATAATATTGATCGTCATAGGTACAGCCACTAGTGGTGACTATCAACGATGTAGTCCCTCTGCTAACCCACTGCCTACTAGTGAGACAGTGAGTATAAGAGACAAGCCATGCTACACATAGCTTTATCTCTTAGACTCTTCACCTCTCCAGATACACCGCAAGGAGCACTTTCCCTTCCTCCCATTTTCAGTTCTGACTTTCTTCCCAGTCAGGTCTGTCGTCGTTAACCTGTGGCCCTCACAGCCCACCGGCCTCACTCAAACCTCCGACATGGTGCCTCGCAAGGGAGAGATGGCCACCAATTCAGCCACACCATTCTTTCCTCGGCTTCATCTGCCTGACCTGATGGTTCTGGCCCTCACAAGCCAGAGCTTCTGGATGCCTAACGAAACGTGACGGGAGCATGCATCCGACTCAGGAATCCCCTGCATCTCATCCCACGGACAAAGTTCTTCTGATGCTGAGCATAATAACATTTTAAATATGGCAGATGCTTAGCAGGGCCCGAAAGAAAACAAACACTATATTCTGTCTTTTGTAAAAAGCTCAAAATCAGTTTAGTTTAGTGGTCAAAAAAAAAAAAAAGTACTGAAGAATAACAAGGACTTAAATATCTTGAATCTAAGAAAAGAAAGTAGAGCATAGACAAGACGAGCCAAGGATTACTCTCCGTGAGGCAACAGCCTGTCGAAGCCAAGTCCCCGGGCGACTCAGAAAGGAAACAGATTTGCCTTCTGAGAGAGCCCGGTGATGGCCAGACAAGGCCAGGGGAGCATCCCTCTGGGCAAGGCCAAGCCTCAGGCAGGTTGGGTGAAGGAGAAAGGGCATCGGCTGAGGCTCAGAGTTCCTGGGCCCACATTCTTCCTTAGTTTTCTACTAGCTCTGGGGACCTAGACCAGTCACATCCCATCCCTGACCTCAGATTCCTTAGTGTGATCCCAACATTTCTTTAAGAATATTTCACAGGGTTGTTATGAGAAGCAAATGCATTGTAAACAGAATATCCTCGTTGAAATATGAATTACACTCACATGTGACATCTTTCTTTGGAAGATATATATTTTATAGTTAGAGCCTGATATAAAAAAAGGTAATAAAAATGGAATTCTAGACCAAAATTTCTAGCTCAAAAAGAAATGAAATATCCTGTTGGAAATTCAAGGGATTTCAGCTTATTATATATGCATCTGGACTTATGCAAAAGTAATACATGCCATGAGGCCTGTGAGGGTGCCTAACAGACATGCACAGGTCACTGCTCCGTGACCGACAATGGAAGCACATTCTCCTCCCTACGGCCATCCTGCCAGTTGAAAGGTCATTGCCAGGTGAAAGTTATGTACGGCCACCACGGTAAGGGACCAGTAAGGGAATATCTGAATGTGGATGTGAGTGAATGTGGCCTCTGAAACAAAATACATATTAAGTGCTATTATTTCATCGAAAAATTATTTCTATGCATATGGATAGTACATGCCTTAGGACTCTCTCCAACCCTGACTGTGAAATTTAAGTAAGAGCTGTCTCAAAATTCTGACTAGAGTTCTAAAAGTCAATTGTTCAGAATTTAAAACACGGTGTCCTGTAATATTCTCATATTAGTTGCCCAATCCCACTCACTTCGTAAGGTAAATAAGCTGTTACTAATAGTAATACAATTGCTATATTAATAATTATCATTAGTCTTAATTAAACTAAATTATTATTAGTAACTGATAAAAAGGTGCATCTGCTTTCTCGGGCTTCGGGGCTCCTGCGGTGGCAGAGTGGAAGAAGGAGAGGAAGAGCCTCGTCCCCTCTTTCCGGTGTGACCCTTCGCAGTCTCCTGGGCCTTTGGCATCCCCTGACCCTCCTTTCTTTCCGCTCAGCCTCCTCAAACTGCTCTCAGGCTCCCTCTCGCCCCGCACAATGTCCCGTTGCGCAAGAAGTCGCTTCCGCCTCTGGGCCACCACCTCCCTCCCACCTCTCGGTCCAGGAAGGCGGTGGACACTGTGGAGACAGGGCGGGGCTGCCGTGGAGTCAGAGCTCTAAGTGAGCCTGCCGCGCCCCCACCCCCAACCCGCGATGCTCTCGGCATCGCTGCACATCCCGGGCTTGTCTTGTCTGACTGTTTATTGTCTTCCCAGTGGCATTGATTTCAGGGCTCAGGGACACGGATGGTATGGCAGAGCAGTGACCTCTAAGGAAGCGGGGCTGTGAGCCTAAGCCTGCCCGTCCACCAAACAAAGCCCGCCTTTCATACTTTTCCAGATCTGGCAAAGTAACTGTTCAAGTGTGTGCTTCAATGTGACCAATTTAACTCTATTTGAATTTCATTTAAAAAAACAACCTTGTTTCATGCCCCCAGCCTCCCTCCCCCCCCACCCCAAAAAAACCTGCCAAAGTCTGCTAGTTTGCTTCTTTTCTAATTATAATTTCAGAACTATAATGATATGGCAATCATCTCCATAAGGTCCCAAGAGTCCTTCCTAGACCAACTGGTCTGATGCAAGAGTCTGGTGGTTTGACAATAATCACTGCCTCAGTTGTCCCTGGGGTGGTTACATAAGCATTTCAAGGCCATGTGCAGGAAAGAACACCCGCAAAGTCAACTGTCATTATTCGAGTGAATGTAAATTAGAAAGAAACACTGATGGCCTCAATTTAAATGAAGTTCCTGTGGCTTGCTTCAAAACTTCATCTTTTAACAAGAAAGAACCTCATGTGAGGCATCATTTGTTCATTCATCCCTAATAGCCAAAGCAATCCTGAGAAGAAAGAACAAGGCCAGAGGTTTTACTCTGCCTGACTTCAAATTATACTACAAGACAACAATAGTCAAAACAGTATGGCATTGGCAGAAAAACAGTCACACAGACCAATGGAACATAACTGAGAGCCCAGAAATAAAGCCCCAAATATATGGGCAAATAATTTTCAAGAAAGGAGCCCAAACCATACCATGGAGAAAGGAACACCTCTTCAATAAATGGTGCTGGGAAATTTGTAAACCGCACACTCAAAAGAATGAAACTAAACTGCTATTTTTCAC
>NW_006438867.1:6724129-6764698 GCF_000325575.1 Pteropus alecto
ACAGCGAGCTTACTGATGACGCATGGGCCCTTGTCTGGAATACAACACAAACATTATTAGAGAGTCTTATTTTCCAGGGATTTTGTGCTTTCCACATAATTTTGTAAAACTTTCAGTTTAAAAAAAAAAAAAGGCCATATCCATTCTTCAATGGAGTGAATAGTCATATCTTGAGACTTCCACTTGACTTCAAATTAACCCAAGCACACTGATTTCCGAAGAAGCCGAAGCTTTTCTTAATTTTCTTCTTTCTCTCTACAATCAGAAACATCTCTTTTCAGACAGCGAATTCAAACTACTTAATAAGTGAATCGTTAGGTGTTTCTTTTGGCCTAGGGGCTCCGAAAAGACTTGCTGAGACGCCAGGGCTCACGAACTGAGAAAATCTGGGGACCCTCGGGACTGAAAGGTTACAACTATTTGTAGCTAAAGGTCAATCTGGAACATGCTCTACCCCAATGGCCTTTCATGTCCAGGAGCAGCTCACTCAGGAAAGCCAGTGTGAACCGCCGTCCAGATGCAGAAGCGAAACGTCTAAGAACTCGGCTATGTTGATATTCCCTCCCTGGAATTCTGGTAGAGATGGGAGATTATGAAATTATACCCTTAACTTCAGTCTTCCTTGGACACACGCTGTATTCTATATTTCATTCCAAAGTAGAACAATCTGGAATTTGGAACTGCCATGCATCTAACTAAGAGAAATATAGAGCGTGCGTTATCCACCTGTTTGGCAAGTGAGCTTCCTATTATGAGTAATCACTGGAATCGAGTTGCTTTCTCCCCAACCCCAGTTCCCTCACTATTCCAGAAGCAATTATGAGCTTCACCTGACACCAACTGCCGTCCTCCAGCTTGATGGCAAAGGGAGTCCCTTCTCAAAATTATTGGCGGCCAATAAGAACAATGCGTCTCACCTCCCAGCAGACAGTTCTTCAAGAGCTCCCCACCAGGCAGTGCTCAAAGTTTTCCTTTAAATTACTTCTGGTAGTAACCACCGATAACAGATGGAGAGAGGAAGTCGCAATGTCAGGTCGTCTCAATACTTATAACCACCTTCTCTCATTTCGTAGATGCAAAATCTGAGGCTGGGCCCTAATATCACACCAGAGAAAGTAATGGAGCCAGATTCTGCACCAGGTAATCTGGCCGCAGCCCTTAGATCTTAACCCACGGCAACTGCGTCTCCTGAACCAGTTCACACCTTGCAGAAAGGCTGAGGTAGCAGGTTACTGAATGCAGGAAAATTAAAGTTCCGGGGTTTAACTTTACAAGCCATGCAAATTTTGCATGCTTTTCCTAAGTTTTGTTTTTATTAAAAACAGTGCTTTCCACCTCACATCCATTAAAAACGGTTACTATCCCAAAAAAAACCCCAGAGGATGCGAAGAAACTGGAACCTTTGTGCACTGCTGGTAAGAACGTTACATGGTGCAGCTGCTGCGGAAAACAGTATGGAGGGTCCTCAGAAAGTTAGAACTGCCAGATCCTCCTGCAACCCTGCTCCTTGGGATACAACCGAAAGAATTCGAAAGCAAGGTCTTGAGGAGATATTTGTACACCCATGTTCATAGCAGCATTATCTACATTAGCCCAAAGGTGGAAACAACCCAAATGACCATCGAGAGATGAATGGATAAATAAAATGTGATGTATACACGCAATAGAATTTCATTCAGCCTTAAAAAGGGAGAGTCTGCAATATGCTACCACATGGGTGAGCCTTGAGGACATTATGCTAAGTGAAATCAGCCATCACAAAAGGTCAAATACTGAGTTAGGGTTTAATGGGTATAGAGCATCAGTTTGGGAAGATAAAAAAAAGTCCGGGACGGATGATGGTGATGAACCGCACATCGTCAATGTTTTGCACTTAATGCCACTGAGTTGTACACCTAAAAATCGTTAAAATGGTAAATTTTATTACCAAAAAAAAAAAAAGCTCTGGCTAAAAAACAATAAATAAAACTTAAAAACCACAATGCTTTGAATAATTTACTAGTTAGATTACTGAAAATATTCCAAAATATATTTAATTCAGGAAGATTCACGATTATCCTACAGTTTCAAATATCCTTGGGCACAAAGGTTCCTCAGATTTTTTATCGGTAAAGTATGGGATGACCTCCCAAGACCCTGGAGGACTGTGGTGAGGACTCAGTGATATTATTCCTGTGACAGTATCTGACACGTAGCTCTGGTGAGCTCCCGGCTCTCCTGCCACACGGTGCCCTCTGCGACCTGCCTCCTGCCACCATCACCTATGAGACTCGGTGAAGGAACTGAAATTTCCCCGATGGCTTCCTGAAAGTGACAAGTCACATGCCAAACCACGATGCTCTCTGCCATGCCGCATCTCACACACGCCCACAAGTAAAGCGATGTTTGTGCGTGGCTGCTGCGCCCCGCCCTGCACAAACTCCTTGAGGACAGGACCTGCCTTAGTCACCTTTTGCCATAGCATGTGTGTATTAGCACGGTGTCTGGCACCTAACGGCGGCTCAACAAATATCTCATGAATTTTCAGGGCCTCTTTATAAACGTTAGGTCTGGATCTCTATGAAGGAAACTGGTCCATCTGTAGGAGATACTGCCAAATTCTCGTGAATTACCTGTATGCCATAAGATCAAAAAAAAAAAAAAAAGTCTTTCCAGCTTCTTTTCCCACTTATCCACCAAGAAAAAAAAAGAGAGAGAAGTCTGAGGATCAGAGGGCCCACTGATTTTAAGCCACAGAAAACACCGGATCCTAATTCTTGCCTTCAGGAGTCGGCCATGGGACGAAGGCCCCACACTACTGAAGCCTCGCTCCCACCTCACACACGCGACACTGGCCGTCTCCACGTGACGTGGAGACCCACAGAGCACGTCTAGTTTAAGGCCACAGTGCAAATGGGCACAGGCGTTCTATCCCTTCTCTTGACTTGACACACCCAACTAAAAACCGGTCACCAAAACAGATTTTAGGAAATGTAGCCGGTGTCTGTGAGGCTTCTTTGTGCAGAATTTAGAGACGAGATGTGAACGAGGCTGAAGTGCTCTATCTTCTTTTTCTGTTAAGAAGTGATTTACCCAGGCACTAATTTACATCCTCTACAAAATGGTCCCCTTATACTCGGGGAGGGGACGTGGATATCTGGATATCTGTTCTTCGAAAACCTTCACGTGGTAACAAGTGCAGCATAGTTCTAGGAGTTATTTATTACTTCCTTAATAGTAAAACCTTAACTTAAGGTTTTACTATTTCCTTATCTGTCACTCCACCACCAGATTGGACAAGCACGCAGAACGCTCCAGCTTTACCATCTGTATCTCGCGAGACGAGTGGCATTCGTAACGTTACTCTGATCTCCTGTGTGCTTTGCTACCTTCGCTGAGTGAAAGTTCCTCATCGTAACAAGAAATGTAAATGGAGAACAAGAACGAAAGGGAAAAGCCCACCTCGTGAGCGCGTTGTCGATTTTTCTACCTATGTCTCCTGAACAGGCATCTCGGATCTATTACCCGTGATTTTGCAAGGTTCTTCCTCCCGCTCCCTTCATGTCTTTAAAATCTCAATTTAAAACTTCTTCCCCAATTTGCACACACACGAAAAGTCACGAGAGCATTGTAATGTCGGACCTCAAACTAGAAGCTAAAAAATAGGAACTTGAGTGTTTGGCCGAAACCAGCCGTGGGGTCCACCTGCTGTGCTGGCTGGGTGCCCCGCCCAGCCCTGGTACAGACGACAAAGCACTCAAGCAGGCATCTGTCCCTAGGCCAGTCTCAAGAATGCGCTGTTCTCTGTGGGATCAAATGCCCTTTTTGATCATGGGCAAAATATTTATGGCTGCGGGGCCGCCTCTGTCATGTGGCTGCTCAGCCTCCTGTCAAGGGCAGGCTCGGGGGCCCTGTCACCAGAGCTCAGACTCTTCTACTACAAGGAGATGACGGATGTCCCTTGGGAATTAAATCCAACGACTAAAAACCAAACTCACAAACACACACAAAATGAGAGCCTTACCTATTACCTTTTAAAAGCCAGAGTAATAATATACTCGGATGTATCAACGAATACAGGAGTCACTTATTTTAATTGTATAAAAAATCCTGCTGTAGCATGGATAAACCTTGACAGCTAAGTGAAAGCAGACAGACGTGAAGGCCACATAATATATGATTCCAGTGACATGCTGAGTTGTCCATAAAGGGCTAATCTGTAGAGACGGAAAGTAGATCAGTGGGGGCTGGGCCGGGTCGGGGGAGGTGCCGGGGGAGGCAGCAAGCGGGAACTACATATGGCCGTGAAGTCTCCTTTTGGGATGACCAAAATTAAATTGTAAACTCAATAAAAAGTAATGAATTGTACAATTGAAGTCGGCGAGTTTTATTTTTATATCAATAAAGCTGTTAAACGTGTAAAATAAAAGCTATCAATCGTAACTGCCATGCGCATAGTCTAATAAACGCCCTGATGAGGACCCAGACAGCAGGTCATGTGATCACGGCAGAGCAGGTACTTACCTCAAGTGTCCAGGTAAGGAATTCCAGCCCAAATCCCCACCTCAGGAAAACCTGTGACACGCCTCACAACTTTTCTGTCTTCATCACCAACGACCTCAGAAAATCTCTCTCGATGGTTATTCTAAGCACTCTATTTAGAGATTTAAAAACGAACCTTTTAATTTCTTAGTATTTGCCTTTTGAGACTTCAGCTTTTTCCCATGGCAACAACCTACATGACGCGGGAGGGGAAGCTGGCTCCTGTGACTGGTATCAATCAGCCACAAAGAAAGGCCTTCACGACAAAACGATCAGGAGCTCTCCCCAAAACAGTGTTTAGCTGATTTTACCATCCAGCTGGCTAAGCAGATACATTCATCTGTGTTTGCCACGTTCCAGTCCTTTCTTTCTAAGCTCCACCTACGAATGGGTCATAGGCTGACAAACCAGTCAGGTAAACCGAGCAGCAGGTGTCCTGGATGCCACCACTAGCCCCCGTGGAATCCCTTCCCGCCCACCGGGGGGTCCTCTACCTCCAGCTGTAGTTTTTGCTGCTGTTAGTTTTGTTTTCCGATTTAAAATAATCGCTTTCCTCATACTCTCAGCTCCATCCAGCCCTTCTCGTGGGAAGCCTGTTTTCACCACATGGCCACCCGTCCTCCCCTCCTTCCTTCCTCCCTGTGTGTCTCCTCCTGACTTCAAAATGTCACCCACCCTCCTTTCCCTGTTTCTGGTAGTCGGTTTTCTTCACAGATGGGATTTTTGAGTGTTAGAAATGATAAAGACTTTTGCTCAATGTCTCATTTCACAAATGAGGACCCGAGAAATCAAACCCAATAGCTAAAAGGCTTAGAGCAGCTTTATTCACAATGGCCCAAACTTGGAAACAGGCGAGCTGTCCTTCAGTAGGTGAATGGATCAGTAAACCATGTGCGTCCAGACCATGGAACATTATTTGGTGATAAAAATCAACTATCAAGCCATGAAAAGACACGGAGGAACCTTAAATCCATATTACTAAGTGAAAGAAATCAACTGAAAAATGCTACATACTGTGCGATTCCAACTATAGGACATTCTAGAAAACACGAAGCTATGGAGACAGTAAAAATACCAGTGGATTGAGGGGGAGGCAGAGCACAGCGGGTTTTTAGGACAGCTAAACCATTCTGTACGATGCTGTAACGGTGCATAGACGTCATTATGCGTTTGTCAGAACCACAGAATGCACAACGCACGGGGAATGAAGCCTAAAGTAAACTATGGGCTTCAGCAAATAACAATGTATCAACACTGGCTCATCAGTTACAGCAAATGTTCGCCCCGATATGAGACGTTAGTAAGACAGGCGGGGGGTATTAGGGAACTTGGTACTTGCTTCTGTAAACTTAAAACTGCTCTAAAAAGTAAAGTATACTAAGTTAAAACTTAAAGAGCTGCTGCGAGAGTGAGACGTGCAGCTGAGCGACGCAGAGCTTCTGCTTCTTGGGAGCTTCGTACACAGCGCAGAGGGTCCCGCTCACCTGGACACATGCCCCAAACCCACCCCTTGTCTTGCCATTATGCATTTGTCAGAGCCACAGAATGCACAACCATCTAATCATGCCAACCTGACTAAGGAAATGTAAGAACCAACGCTGTTACATTATCAACATTCAGAAACACCTCCAATCAAAATCCGAACTCTGTGTGTGTGTGACCTTGACCAGCTGATGTTAAAATTCCCACGAAAGTGCAGAGTTTGGAATACCTGCAGTACTTCTGGGACGTGGGCGTGAGATGTGCCCAGCCAATATCAAGAGCCTCAATTTTAAAGCAAGATGAAAGCTTGATTATTACATGAAATGGAGCATTCGAATTGCAAAAGTGATTGTTTTAACTCGAAGTGATTTTTACAACCCAAATGTGACTAGAAAAGTCATAGGACCTGCTGGAGGTTTTAGAGGCAGAACTAATCACAGAGCTAATTTAAGGGGAACATGGGGAGCAAAAAATTAAATCTGCTTTATACTCATACCTCATACATTATGCTTATTCAATTAAACAGTTATATAAAGAAAAATATTGTTAAGGAATATATTTATATGCAGAAAACCAAAAGAAAAGTTAACAAGTGGTCATTTCAAATTCAGAATGATGGTTACCTCTTGGGAGGGGGTGGCAGGGCTTGAGGACAAACCAGTCAGGTAAAAAAAAAAATTCACAAAAGTTTTTAAAAAGACAAGTGTTAGAAGGATGGGTCAGAAAATACTACTGTAAATAACATATAATGGGGCTAAGTACGTGTGCCAATCATTTGGCAGCAGACAGACCTGTGTTCAAATCCCACGGCATCACTCAGCAGCCACAGAGCCTGGAACAAATGACATAACTACTCTGAGCTTCAGTTCCTGCATCTGAAAAGGGAGGAATAATAATAGTATTGTTCAAGGTGTAGTTGGGTTAAATAGGATAATGCTTGTTGAAGAGGTCAGTCGGAGTCTGGCAAAGCGATCACTTTTGATCACTGACCAGCTGTCAGGAACCACGGGAAGGCCCTTACGGGCACCATCACACTGGATTATCTCAAGGTCATATAGTCAGAAGCATAATAGATAGGATTTGAACCCATAAACAATCTGATTCCAATGTTAGTCTCTTAACCACCATGCCGTTCTTTCTCTCTGATAAAACATGTATTATTATTGATGATGGTGTTTATTACTATCAAAATGTTCACAGCTAAGGTCTAAAAATTGGGTTATCAATTACCTATACATGGCTCAGATGGGACTACTTGACCCAAAAGCAACTTATTTGAAAAAGAACCCAAAGATGCAGTGAACCAGAGGGCCGATGTGGTCCGACACTGTCACGAAGCTATCAGAAATTCCAATACACTCCTGGCCCGCGCAAACGACGGTACAGCTCAGATCTAAAGCGGCAGTCTTTCCCATCCCTCCCCTAAACCCATACACTGGCCTGTAAATTTGGGGTGATGTATCCAGTTCTACGCACCATATCTTAAAAGAAACACAGACAAACTCAAGATTGGCTGGACAATGGTCAGCCACCCACATCCTTTCACCAGCGGTAGGATCCTGGGATACTACTCAGCTTGAAAAAAGACAAGTGTTAGGGAGGATAGCACAGTGGTTTCCCTATGGAAGGAGTCCAGATTCATTACGGTGCGCACCCTCTGGGATCTTTGCCGAGCAACAGAAACGTCATTTGTTTCCAAGTCCTAATGACGACACGTGGGACAGGCCCACACAACGGCCGAGCTAAGCAGAACGAGGATAGAGAGGAGACTATAAAACGACACTCGCCCACTGACTTGTCCAAGCATCTGTCCACTTTTAAATTCCAAAAAGCACTTACTTGGGAAACGGATGTGACTTGCCACAAGAATGAGAAAGAATGATACCTGGGCAGTAACCCCGGGCCAAACTTCTCGTCTCTGGAACACCCAGCATAGCAATCCGCTTCTGAAACAGGCTTGCTGCTTTAGTATAAAGTGACTCGCAAGGAGGCTGTGGCGATATGGGGGCGGGGGAGGCTATGAGGACCTGATGCTTTCGGGGTGGTCGGTTTCAAAACAAAACGAACTAACAGGAGCGAGAAGGTGGACAGGTGAGTTGTTGCAACAGCAACGGCTCTGCTGTTAAGCAACCAAATACACGTTATTGGGGGGATCTGAACTTGGGACAAAACTCGGCCTCCAGGAGACTCTGTGCACACGGAGCGGCACAGGGAGCATGGCAGAAAGCCCCAGGCATCCTGGTCGCATTGGTGGTCTTCGTGGACCCTCTCTGGTCCTTATACACATTTTTTAAATAGGAAATGGAAATAAGGCAAAAGATGGTTACCTTTCAGTATCACACCAGAGCAGGCCTGACAACGTCCAATCCAAATTATTTCATTCTCTAGGACACCACACTTTGCTCTGACTTGCTATTTACTACTGATTAGGTACGTTATGGGTTAATTTGTAGATTATTCTTGTCCAGTAGAGATGCAAATAACCGCAAAGACTATGGTTTAACTGCCTGGGAGGCCATCAGCTGGTTTTGTTAACTAGTTTGTCTCTAACTTAGCAAACATTTCAGCATGCCTTTCCTGACGGAGACTCTATACATCTCTTCCCCACCGTGTTCTGTGAGCCAGCTGCAACATCCCGCGGGTTCTCACATTAGTGAGCTAAATCTATCTTTGACACATGCTCACAATACACCTGTAGGGGAGTCATGTTTTAACGTTCTGAAAACTGTACTTTGATATATTAAATCTATATTCAATCTCCATCTTCCCATTTTCTCTTTCCAGCTTTATGATTTCTTTCTACGGAGTCTATATTATGTCATAGTTTTTGCTACTATTATCGTACATGCTTATTTTCTCATACAAGTATTATAGATATCGTAGCCGTTATGGGGGTCTTGGAGAGTAGAATTAAAGACATATGTCTTCCCCTAAATATGGGTCTTGCCTAAAAAGACCAAAAACTAAAATAAAAACAAAAGATTTTATCACAAGATTTCTGAATAACTGAGTTCTGCTTTTCCAGTATATCTTATCACTACTGACCCACGCCTGGCAGCTGGCTGCTCATTTTAAACTCAACTGTTTTTTTTTCTTTAATTCATTCTCTTCTTCTAGTCAATCCAATGTGCTAGCCTAATATAGACATCATGCCTATTATCTCTTAGAAAATGCTTCTACTAATTTGCTAACTTTTTCAGAAAGTAAATAATATTTAATGAACGTTAAGTGCCAGAGACTGTAATAGACTGTTCGTGTGCATAAACAAAGAAACAAAAAAAAACCCACCAGGATTATTTTAAAGAGGACCTGAAATCCTGACGCTCTGAAAACATCGTACCCCAGAGTGATGATTCTCAAAAGCCTCTAGTTTCCTCTCTTTTTTTTTTCCTCTTCAGTGTTTCTGCTTTTTCTATCTCTTCTGTTTGCCAGTATATTATTACTATAGATATCATATCGCAGTATATTACATGAATCTACTTGGATTCCGTAGATGTTAAATATTTTTCTCTTTCTCTGCTCATTCTCCAGATTCCACCTCAAATGCTCACAGACGTAAAAAGGCCAGGAACAGTCTAATTACTCTTGTCGCCACTCTATAAGCAACTCCGGCTCCCTTCATTTCCCGTGTGAGGACATCGAGTCCCAGAGGCTCACAGAGAAGTTCACGGCCACGTGGTACAAGGCCTGAGGGGAACACTGATGAAGTAACAGAGTCCGACCCCTTCTCTACCATGCCACGCCGCTTCTCCAAACTGATCCGTACGTACTAAGCTAATCGAGGGAGGCCTCGCAGATACGGAGGGCAGTCTGGTGGCTGCCAGAGCGGAGGAGGTTTGCGGGCTGGCTGGGGTGGGTGAGGGGATGGAGAAGGGCAGGTTCATAGCTGCAGACTAGTCATGGGGATGTGGAGTGCAGCGTAGGGGATGTAGTCAACGCTACTGCAATGGCCGTGTGTCAAGCCAGAGGGTGGTAATTGGGGGATCACTTCATAAACTACGTAAATGTCTAACCAATGCACCGGATACCTGAAAGTAATATAAAATAAAAACTAAAACAAACAAACAAACAAACAAAAACGATCTGTTCTACAAACTTCCAACATAAATTTAACCACTTTCGAAGTGGTACTTAGAAAGTGTAAGTCACTTGACCACAGTCATACAGCAAGCGTAAGAGCCGGGACGGGTCCTTCTAACTGTGAAACTGTCGTCTTCAAAGATTTAGTCGCAAATATTTAAGCGCCCTGCCCAAAATTCTTGGCAAAGCATCCTCGCCTCTTTTTCATTTTATGCTGCCTTGTCCTTGATTTTTCGTGTCACATCTTGGCGTTGTTTCCTCAGGTACTTCGTAGGGTTCTAAAGAGAATAAATCATGTGTAAAAACTTTTTATTCTCAGTGCAGAGACTAATACATGTATTAAGTGAATGAATGACGTGAAAAAGACGGTAAAAATCTGTTCTCCATAAATTAGACGGATTTTTTAGTGTGCTGGGGAAAGGTATAGCTCCTTTAATTTGATGTCATGTGACCCGACTTTATTTTGTATTCAAATAAATGCTATCGGTTATGCGTGATGTGGATATTATGAAACAGAACAGAAATTCGCGTGACTGTTGAAGATCGCAGTGTGACGCTCCAGAGCAGTGTTCTCTTGGCACAGGCCTTCGACCCTCTGAGGACGGGCCTTCGTTCTCACCGTCATGATGAGGACTGCCTTGAAACACCAGGGAAGCGGTGACCACGACCCTCCTCCTCACATCTGAGCAGTACGGGAAACGCTGAGCAAAAGGACCCCGGGCCCCCGAGATGTTTTAAAAACTCTGCCTCGGGTGCTGTCACTTTCGCTGAGTTTCTTGGCATCAAAGAATCAAACACAAATGCAAACAGAGGCACTAAAATGAAGCTGCAGTTTTGCCTACACCGCGGTCATCCAGATAATGTGGAACATGCCTGGTTTTCAATATTTTCATAAACGAAAACACAAAATTTACAAATGTTCGTGGTACCCAAGAATATATGTGTCTCCCCGGTTTTACAGAGGGTTACTTGCAATAAATCCAAAACGTCACATAAGCAAATACAATCGGCCTTTCCCTCTTAAATCTTTCCAGCCGACTTGTTAACAGGTGTTAATATGTACCTACATTAACCAACTGAACTTATTCCACATTCTCTTCACCCTCCTGTCCCCAGGGTGAGCGAAACCAGATATCATTAAAGTGAAACCAGCAAATCAGTTACACGGGAGATGGAGAAAGAGAAACCAAAATCCTGGAAATCTATCTTATAAATAATCGGTGCCCGAATAATTAGGAGTTTCTTATAGTACTGTGATGTCAGACAAGTGTTGACAGTGGTGCGGAGAAATCACAAACTTCTTACATGGCTGGTGGGGATGCAAATGGCGCAGGTGCTTTAGAAAACGCTTTGGCAGTTCCTCAAAATATTAAATATAACGTTACCATGCGACCCAGTGATTCCACTCCTACGTATACTCCCAAGAGAACTGAAAACATATATCCCCACAAAAACTTGAATGTTTATAGCAACATGATTTCTAATAGTTAAAAAAGTGGAAACAACCCAAATATCCGTCGACGGATGCAAGGATAAACCAAATATGATATACCCATAGATTTGAATATAATTTGGCCATAAAAAGGAGATACTGATACACACTACACGTGGATCGAGCTTGAAAATATTATCCTAAGTGAAAGAAGCCAGTCATGACGGGCCACATGTTGTATGATTCCATTTACATGAAATGTCAAAAATAGACAGATCTATGGAGACTGAGGGTAGACCAGTGGCTGCCAGAGGCTAGGGGGAGGGAGATGGGGAAACTTAAAAAGTCGTACTGTTGACTGCCCATGAATTGAGTCACAGTGCGTCCTGACGAGATGAGAGGTGGCCATCCTTTCAACATCATCGCTGGCACTCACACTCAACCAAGTTCAAGTCCTCTTCTCGGCAGATCCCAAGACAAAGAAAGCCTCATGCCGTCTTCTGCTGACATCGTCTCGATTCTCCCAGCTGTCCGCGCCCACAGCCTGGAGAACACTGGGCTTCTCCACCTCGCTCCATGTCCTCGCCTGCTTCCCGCCCCCACCCTCACACCCACTTCCTCTGCCACCCGTCATGTTCTTCTTCGCCAAGATGTGTTATCATTTTTCTACTTCCCAGTTCATTCAGAGCCCGATGCCAGATCACGTTTCCTGAAGTGCGTCCCCAGTCAATCCCAGTCAACGTCCTGCTCAGGCACCTTCGATGGGCTCCTATCGCTTCCCGGCTTGAAAGCCCGTCTCCTCGGTCTGGCCTTGGGGGCTCTGGTCATTCAAACTCACTCGTACTTTCAACTATTTTCGAAAACTTTCAGGAGCTCCCGAGACATGCCAGGCACGGTCCAGGGTGTTCTGAGGACGGCAGGAAGGATACGGAAGCGTTTCCGCACAGACGCTCTCGGCCTTGGTCAGCCCCGAGCACCTGCGTCTCTGACAGCGCCTCCTGCTCCCTCGCCTGTTGGCACTGTCCCCCCGCCACGACGAAGACCCCTACGAGAGCTTCGAGAACTGCCTCCCATGACGCCCCCTCCTACAAGCAAACCTTCCCTTTGCTTCTTCACCACCCTGACCCCAGGCGCACCCCACCAGAGGACAGAGGAGCCTTGTCGTTTGGAGCCCACGGCGGGGCACTCGGAGTCCCCGTGAGGGGAACACAGCTGTGCCTTCTTTCCACAGCCAAGGGCCTGCCAGGTAGAGCACGTTCCAACAGCCAGAACTTCAGGTCTTGACTCGAGACTCGGGTGTAAACGAGATACCTGGAGTGAGTGGGGACAAGGTGGGAGGTGAAGCCGCGAGAAGGGGTGGAGTTAAGGAGGAAGAGAATCTTGGGCACCAGCACCCTGAACACCCACTCTTGGTGCCAGGAGGAGGAAAGGGAGCTGGCACAGAGACTGAAGGGTGGAAGCCGCCTGGGAGAACAGGCAGCCTGGTGGCCAAGAAAAGTTTCAAGGAAGCGAGATTAATGATGGTCAGGGTTGCAGAGGGTCGAGAAGCACCGAGAAGAAGTCACTGATCTGACAACCGAGAGACCACTGTTTAGCTTAGGTGGTCAAACTATACCAAATGCCAGGGCTTTCGAGGCGAGGAGGGGGGCTGGGCCATTTCCCACACCCCCGCCAAGCCAAGCGTCTGGACGGGGAGGGCGGAGGTCCAGGGCCACGGCTGCGTGTGAAAGGTCGCTGAGACCTGCAGAGCGCCAGCACTACCCAGAAAACCGGCCGCCGACCAGGGAATGACGCACGCGGAACTCGGAGCGGGGGGTGACTCCGCAAGAGCAAAGGAGGGCTGGTCTGGCCTCTGACCGTCCCCTTTCCTTGCAGACAGGAAGAACTGATGGGCTCTGAACACCTGGAAGTGTGAGACCAGTGACAGTCCAGGTCACAGCGCTCTGAGCAAAGCAGTTTCCTGCCAAAGTGTCGTGACAGAGAACACAGGAGGTGGCTGGAACAGCCTCCTAGAGGGAAGGGGTGAATGAAAGGCTCTTTGTTGATTCTGCTCCGTTGCACAGGCCCACGCCTCCTCCCCTGACCCCTCCGGAGGCTTTAAACGAACCAGCGTGCGACGCCGCAGAAATGCAATCGCTTTCTTGATAAATTAGCCACTTGGAATTGATACACAAAAGCCAAGCGCACTATTATTCCCTTGCCTATCTCTTGGTCTTGCTTTCTTTCTATCGTTCTTTTCCTCTCTGTTTGATAGATTTTTTTTTTTTTCCCCTCAATAGTTCCGTTGCACACTTCAAACAGGTTGCCCTGCGGAGCAGCTCCCTTTCAAGCCTGTGTGTTCTACACAGAGGTTGATGCGCCCGCTCTATGGCTACGGTTTGTTTCGGCTTCTGGAAACTTGAGGCTGAGATGTTCTGGAAGGTTATGTCTCTCCAGCTGTCGGGCCCAGCACGGTAGCACGATTTCGGCCCTGACGATGACCCAAAATCATTTCACACAATCAGAGTGCACCGTTGACGTTCTGCGTGTGTTTGGTTCTGGGACTTTAGGGCACTGTCCTCAGTTGTGCTCGGATGTCACTGCTGTTCCATGTCCCACATCGCCTTTGAAGACTATTCATCAGCCCTGCGGCCATGGGACATGAGGCCCCGCACATCCTCGACAGGCCCTAAACCTCTGTCCTTGGCCGCACTGATAATTTCTGACCACTGGCGTGGTGACTCGCCACACCTGATTTTTCCTGTGATTACTCCCCAACTCTCTGATTTTCCACTCTGACCTTGTACACAACTGTACGTCATGTGAGCAGGTGCAGGAAAGACAACGTCTTCCCCACGCCCACAGGTAAACTGTAACAGCCGTATTTCCCCGTTTCGTGGTGGCGAATTTTCTGTGTCACCTTGGCCAGGCCACGGTGCTCAGCCGTTGGTCAAACACGAATCTAGATGCTGCTGTAAAGGTATTTTTCAGATGTGCTTTGCAATTAAATCAGTAAGAACTGAGTAGAGCAGATCGCCCGCCCCAATGCATGTGGGCCTCATCCAGTCCGTAGAAGGACTTGAGAGGAAAGACCAAGGTCCCCTGAAGAGGAAGGAATTCAAAGGCTGGAGACAGCCTTGGGGTCAAGACTACAAGGTCAACTGCGCTGGAACTTCCAGCCCGCCAAGCCGCCTGCAGGTTCTGAACTCACCAGTCCCTACTGCTGCATGGCCTTAAAAGTAATCTCAATCTCTCTCTCTCAATCCCTCTCTCTCTCTCTCTCTCTCAATCCCTCTCTCTCTCCCTCTCTCTCTCTCTCTCTCTCTCTCTCTCACACATATATGTATGTGTGTGTGTGTGTGTGTGTATATATATATTCTATTGTGTCTCTTCCTTTGGAGAAACTTGTTAAATTCAGGTAATTAGAAACCTTCAATACTATGCATCGTATGATCTTTAAAGTGCCATGCCTATTATGTGAAAACCAATGGTTTGCTTACAGTTTCTGAAATGAGACCATATGAAAAGGCTAGATATATCCTGATCTGTCAATAATCATGATGTCCAAAACTATGCAAGGCTACTAATGGATTTTAAATTAAAGGAGAATTATTTTCAGAGGTAAAATAAAAGTGGAAACTTCATCGGGCCCTTTCAGATCTCCGTCCCTTAATCCTCTCCATTCGTTTATGTCTTACTGTATGAATCTCCAAGTAACTTTGAAATAAATTGTAACCCCAAATCAGGAAAATCTAAATTATAGGTCCCTTAAAATCCTACTCATGGCAAAAACAATAAATAATCCCCTGTAGTGAAAAAAAAGCTTTCACAAAGCAAGCAATAAAATTTTACTGAGTGCCTATCACGTGTTAGGAACTATTATAAACAGAAGCATTTGTCATACGGTCTTTTGTGACACAGACTGGCATCTATTCAGCACCACAAACCCATGTCGCAGTGAGGTGCACTGATCTCCATTATTAGGAAAGGCTTATATTAAGTTACATAAAGGAGGGAAATGCTGAAATTGGTAATAAATACAATCACAGAGTAGGTCCCCTGGAGAAGCAAACACAATGCTACAATGAATGCACTTTGAAAGACTGGCTCGCGAGCTTGCCCTGAAAGGCGTTTGCTATTTCCCAAGGAATGACAAAAATATCTACTCAGATCCTACAATTGTAAAGCCGTGGTCACTTTGTGCAGCCATTTAACCTTAAACTCAAACCAATAATCAAACGATGGATTTTCCTTGAATTCCGATCGTCATTGAGATAACTACACAACTGTTCCATTCAAAAACAACAGACTGGATCCATCCTACCTTTCCAAGTCTTCAAAAGGCCACTGAAGAGGTCACCCCACAAGAAGGTATCATTTAATTTTAGGCCCAGTTGTTCAGCAGAAGCTCAGACCATGAAATGATCAGATCCTTGAACTTTGTCCTGCACAGAACACCCACCAGCGTGATTTGTAAGTTCACACTGTCGCCCGGCATTAAGTTAATGTATAACAACAATTACACATCAGAGGGAAAAAAAAAATCAACAAGTTAAATACACACTCTAGAAAAAGCAAAACTGGCAACGAGAAGACAGTGGTAAACTGTGCAAGTTGGTGGCCTCATTTGTACCCTTTCTCCCCCACTTTCTCAAGCATGTGGGGACATTTGCTTGTGACTAAGTGGTTCGTGGGTTCATAATTGCCGGGCCCACCTCCGATCCACTCAGTAGGTGCTGGTTCTGTTTAGCTGAGTGTTTTTCTGTTTTAGGAAAAAAAAAAAAAAAACAATCTGACTACTCGGGTTCTGGCAGAACCAAAAATTCTTGCCAGAAAATCTTCTCTGTGGAATTTCGATATCTAAATGGGTTTGACATTGATTTCTCAAAATAAGTCCTTCTCAGTAAGCACCGATACCAGATATCTGTTTGTTCACAATCAGTCATTCCAACGTGCCAGTCAACATAGGCCACAAATAAAGAATAAATCCACAGAGCTGTCGTCGCTGTTCACTTACAGAGGGAATAACAGCGTCTGCTTGATGCGGG
Source organism: Pteropus alecto (assembly GCF_000325575.1). Classification (NCBI taxonomy): domain Eukaryota; kingdom Metazoa; phylum Chordata; class Mammalia; order Chiroptera; family Pteropodidae; genus Pteropus; species Pteropus alecto. Next base: position 6,740,672 of record NW_006438867.1, read on the forward strand.
GTGTGTAGGAAGCGAAATCAACATACGAAAAACCTCCGTAGCCCCATTTCAGAGGAAGCTTACATGATTATTTTTAAGAATCAAACGGCGCAAAATCCGGATTAGAATGAACGCTCCAAACTTCTAACCCCAATAGAGACAAAAATGTAGTCACCTCCCTTCCTCTGAGCCCAGGTGCACTGATAGAAAAGGCCACTGTCACCCCATGGAGAACATTATAAAGCCGTTGGTCTTGATTTGGATCACTGTGAAAACTTCCCGCATAGAAAGAGTTCCAACTTTTGGACATCATGCTTTTTGTGTGTGCTAAGTCTGAGGCGTGATGGTTAGACATTTTAGTTCGGCTGTCAATCTTGCTTTAGTTAATGGTAGTTTTCCACTGGGAGATAGTTTAGAATTACGTCTATCCCGAAGGAGATTTGTGCTCGTTACATTTGATTTACGTCTGAGAACTTTACGTCGAAAAATTATAATATTAATTATTATAATATGGCTAATATCAAATTTATGTGACTGTATAGTGGGAACATTCAGCCCTCTGCTAAAATAACCTCAACATGTAAACGAACGTAGAAGAAAAATTTTAGACTTAGTAAGAGAGAGAGAGTACCTGAGAGAGTATTAGAAATTACTAGACATGAAGGTATTTAAAAATTAAGGTAGGCTCTAACCTAACTACTTGGAAGTTGCACACATACATAGCAATCTTTCTCTACCTTTTCTGGCAAGTTACCACGAATCTGGGATATCTGCGAGGAAATGTCTTCCTTTGGAAGCTTCATACACTCTGATCTCAAATGCGGCAATACAAATCACGGTGCCTGCCGTGTGCTGCTAAGCCGTGAGCACCAGCGCTGCTGGGAACGATGCCGTGATGGCGCCTGCTCTAGCTCCTTTGGCTTCACTGGGTCTGGTTTCATGGACGAGGCTTTGTTAAAGGGCCTGATTAACGAAGTAGAATGACACAGTGAGTTTTCTAACACGGATGAAATCTGCATGGCTTCTATACTTAACCCTATGAGAAGCCCACGGAATTACTAGACATGAAGGTATTTAAAAATTAAGGTAAATAGTTCAAAGTGGGAGAAATGCATAACCATAAAGTCATAGCATCACAGCATCATTAATTTTATATTTCACTATAAGGGTGGTAATGGAAAAGGATCCTTCTCAACGCTAAGACTCTCAGCCTATCTGGAAATAACGTTGCATCTCACCTAGCCAGGTCTCCTGCCCAAGAAAACAAAGAAACAAAGAAAAACAAACAAAACAAAAACAAAGAGGAGTTTTCCATAACCAACTTGATAGCATAGCTTTTCACTCAAACATTTATTGAGTGCTGAATATGATGAATACGAAGAGCACAATGACTTAACTTTCAGCACTGACTAAGAGCCAAGTCCTGTGGCAAGTGCTTCTCACTGAGTACCTCTCTGGATCCTCAGAAGGGCTCTGAAGCAAGTACCCATCCCTGTGTGACAGATGAGAAGTGAGCTGAGTCGCACAGCTTGTGGACGCCTGAACCTGAGTCCAGGCTGACTCGAATCCATGCTTTTAAGCACTTCTTCGAGGCCTTATGTTCAAGGAAAAATCACAGTCTTTAACGACAGCTTCCAAAGACATTCCAAAGAATAGAAAAAAGAGTACTCTTTGTCAAGAAATGTAATAAGAAAAAAGTTCAGCTGAAGAGCCATTAAACAAAGTTTAAGACTTTGAAAAATATATCTGTTATTTCAAATAAATATCAGAACATGGTTAATTCTAGATAACTATTAAATATTATCATATGGCTAATATCAAATTTATTCTTTAAAAGGAGCTTAAGCCATCAATTATAATGGTCATTATTTATTGAGTGCCCACTGGTACAAAGTATTGGACTAAATAGTTTATATATTTTATTCTAATCCTCATGCTAATTTTCATGTTATATGTGAGAAAACAGACTGAGGACAAGGTATATTTATATCAAAGAGCCAGGACTGGAACCCAGGAATAATGCCTCCCAAATTCTCTTTTAACTACACTTTGGCCTATGAAATAATAAAGACGGTCATGTGAGAATGTATGTACAGAGACATAATGAACACACACACATATATATATATACTTACAAATACTATGAAATCTTGAAAAAAGATATTTTTCAGAGACTTTAAATCTACGTAACCGGATAAAATGTTCTAGTCTTATTTGCTACAATGTGCTGGATACTTCAGTACAATGTGCGAAGTTGACAACGCAGTCGCTGCCCTCAAGAATTCAGAGTCGGTGCAGTAGACAGAAGAAGCAGGCACAAAACACTGCAAATTGTAACAGCCTAGTGCATAATTAGGTGTGCTAATGGGACTTAGCATTAGTGACAGCAGCGAGCAGTTTCACAGGCAGGAGAAATCTGAGAAAGCTTCATGGAGGAGTTGAGATCCAATTACAGGGGCATTGAAGATGGCAGAGAAAGGAGGATGCGAGGGCATTTTTTAAAAATGGTTCTGTTGGTCCGTTTAGGAATTTAAAGCAAACAGATAATTAATACCAATTTTTTTTGCAAAATCTTCCAAAAAGATTAGGAGGGAACACCACTAAATGCATTCTACAAAGACAGCATTAATCTGTTAACAAAACAGGAAAAGGTATCACAAGAGTAGAAAACCACAGACCAATATCTTTTATGGATATAGATAAAAAATCTTAAACAAAATGCTAGCAAACCAAATGGTGGCATCCTATAAAAATGATTATACATCAAGACCGAGTGGGATTTTTCCCAGAAATTCAAAGTTGCTTTAACATTAAAAAAAATCATTTCATGTAATATACCATATCAATAAGAGACAAAACAAAATGATCATCTCAAAAGATACAGAAAAAGCATTTGAAAAATTAAACTCTCTTCATGATGCTTAATGCTTTCTGCCTAAGATCAAGAACCAGACAGATGCCTGCTGTCACCATTTCTATTCAATACCGTACTAGAAGTTCTATCTAGAGTAATTAGGCAAGAAAGTGAAATAAAAGAAAGTGGAAGGCAAGGAAGAAGTAAAACTATCTCTATCTGCGGATGACATGATCTTATATGCACAAAGCCCTACGGATAACACTAAAAAACTATTGGACTAATAAACAATTTCAGGAAGCTTACAAGATAAAAGATAAATATGGGAAATCAATCAATTGCATTTCTATACACTTGCAATGAACAATCCAAAATGGAAATTAAGAAAACAATTCCATTTATAAGAGTATCAGAAAGAATAAAATACTTAGGAATAAATTTAACCAAAGAAGTGCAAAATTTGTACTATGAAAACTGCAAAACATTGTTGAAAAAAATTTAAGATCTCAAATAAATGAATTTATAGATTGGGAACTTGGTGTCCTTAAGAGCAATATTCTCCAAATTAATCTACAGATTCAATGCAATTCCTATCAGAATCCCAATTTGCATAAACTGGTAAGCTGACCCTAAAATTCATATAAAAATTCAAGGAACACTGAATAGCCAACACAATCTTGAAAAAGAACAAAGTTAGAGAACCTACACTTCACAATTTCAAAACTTACCGTAAAGTTACAGTAATCAATACAGTGTAGTGCTGGCATAAAGCTAGACAAGTACAGAGATCAATGAAAACAGAATCGAGAGTCTATAAATAAACTTTCACGTCCATTCAATTCCATTTTCAACAAGGATGCCAAGTCTTTCAACGATGTAAGAATTATCTTTTCAACAAATGCTGCTATGATAAATGCATAATAGCATGTAAAAGAATAAAGTTGCATCTTTCATATATACACAAATTTATGTGACAATGGAGTATAGACCTAAATTTAGGAACAAAAGCTGAAAAATTTCTTAGAATAAAATCTTCGTGGCCTTGGATTGAACAATGGTCTTTTATATATGACACTTAAAGCATGAAGAACAAAAGAAAAAGCAGATGAATTGGATTGCATCAAAATATAAAACTTTGATTCAAAGAACACTACTAAATAAATAGACAACCTATAGAATGGGAGAAAGTATTTGCAAATCATGTATCTGATAAGGATCTAGTATTCAGAACACATAAAGAACTATTACAATTCAATAATAAAATGGCAAACAACCCAATTAAAAACTTGGCAAAGGACTTGAACAGACATTTCTCCAAATATATACAAATGGTCAATAAGCACATTGAAAGATGGTTAACATCATTAAACACCAACAAAATGCAAATCAAAACCAAATGAGGAAGAGGCTTCTGGGAGGATGGGGGAGGAGGAAGAGCCAGGAATCTGTCCCCCCACCTAGACAACAACTGTACTGGCAGAATCTGTCTGATATTAACTATTTGGAACTCTAGATACCGCTGTGAAAGTCTGCAAATTACAGAGGAAGACTGGATGGTAAATTGCAATTAATTTCAGTCAATTGCAGCTCTAAGCACAGTAGCAGCTACCCAATGCTCATCTCCAGCCATGCGGCAGACAATACAACTGTGCAAGTGTTCCTGAAGCAGCCTGCACACAGCCTGCAGAAGTCTGGGTGGGCAAAAAAGACTCTGTCTTCCAAATATTTGCCCTGATCATTGACTGTTCCTTGTAGTCACCAAAGGTGCAGACAAAGGAGCGGGCAGCCATTGTTGTTGTGCCTCCCCCCACTGCCACAAGTCCCATCCCCTCTGGCTGAAGTAACTTCCAGGGTGTTGAAAGGACCTGAGCTCTTCCACCCTTCCCTTCAGTTTTTGCCTTTCCCCTTTAGGTAGCCAGACACGAAAGACTAGGACATCAAAAACAACTGCATATATGGGGAAAATTAGAAAATGACCACATATGCCCAGGGAAAAGCTCAGAAAAGACTTGAGAAGACGTTAAGTTTACACTTCAGGTTGATCTTCGGCACAAAGACACCTACACCAACCCAAACCAAAAACAGTAAGTAAAACAATAATAATAAACAAACAAACAAACAAACAAACAAACAGAAAACCCTGGAGAATGAAGAGAATCTGACTTGCAGACTTGCCATCTTATGACATTCAAATGTCTACCATTTGACAGATAAATCACAAAGCATACAAAGAGACAGAAAAGTATGGCCCATTCAAAGGAAAAACAATCAATAGAAACTGGCTTTTAGAAAGAACTGATGATTGATCTACTAGACAAATACTTTAAAATAACTGTCTTAAAATGTTTAAAGAACTAAAGGAAGATATGGAGAAAAAAAGAAGATATGTCAATAAAATGTAAATATCAATAATGAGATAGAAAATCTAAAAGGAAATCAAAAAGAAAGACAGGAGCTGAAAAGTACATTAACTGAAATGCAAAATTCACTAAAGGGAGTCAAATGCAGATTTGAGCAGGCAGAAGAAAGACTCAGATAACTTAAAGAGAGGACAGGGTTAATTACAGAGTCTGAGGAACAGAAAGAAAAAAAGATTGAGAATTAGCAAACACAGCCTAAGGGACCTGTGGGACGCCATCAAGTGAACCAACATACATATCGTGGGAGTCCCGGAAGAAGAGAGAAAACGGAGCAAAGAAAATTCTTGAAGAAATAACAACTAAATACTTCCCAAATTTGATGAAGATAAACATCCAAGAAGCTCAATGAGCTCCAAGGAAGATGTAGGCAAAGAGACTCACGCCAAGACACATTATAATCAAAGAATAAGAGAGAAGCAGATCATCACACACAAGGGACCCTCCATACGATGATTAGCAGATTTCTCATCGGAAACTTTGAAGGCAAGAAGACAGTGGCCAGTGCATTCAAAGCACTGAAAGAAAAACACCTGTCTACCAGGATTCCCAAATCCAGCCACTCTGTCCTTCAAAAGTGAGGGAGAAACCGAGACATCGCCAGATAAACAAAAGTTGAGGGATGTCACGACCACTAGGCCCGCCTGCCAGAAATGCTCAGGAGACTCCTATAAGCTGAAATGAAAGGACACTAGACAGGATCGCAAAGCCATCCAGAGAAATAAAGATCTCAACAAATGTAAATAAATCCATGGGCAGTTATAATCTCTAGTATTAGCGTAACAACGGATTGTAACTGCGCTTTTCATTTTCTACATGATTTAAGAGACTAATGCATTTAAAAGAATTATTAGTTTATGTTTTGGAGCACACAATGTATAACAATATAATTCTGTGACATCAACAGCCAAAAGGGGTGGGAACAGACCTGTAAAGGAACAGATTTTCTATATGTTATTGAATTTAAGCTGGTACAAATTCACATTAGAGTGTTACAACTTTAGGATGCTAAATGTAATCCCCATATAACCACAAAGAAAATAGCTACAGAATATACACAACAGAAACTGAGGAAGGAATTTAAACATTTCAACTAAAATCAAAAGACAGCGATATGAAAATATGGGATAAAAAAGCTATGAGGCATATAGAACACAAAAGTCCCTCTTTACAAGTGATCACTTTACATGTAAATGCATTAAACCGTCCAATCAAAAAACAGAGTTTGGCAGAATGGATCAAAACACACAATCCAACCATAAGCTGTCCACGAGAGAGTTACTCGAGTTCCGAAAACACAAACAAGTTGAAAATGAACAGATGAAGGTATTCCATGCAAATAATAATAGAAGAGAGCATAAGTGGCTATACTAACATCAGACTTTAAATCAAAAAAGGTTACGAGGGACAAAGAAGAACAATTACATATTAATAAAAGTTCAATACAGCAAGAAGACATAACAGTTATCAACATTTACATACTTAATGAGGCCATCAAAGCATATGAAGTAAAAACCAACAGATTTAAACGGAGAAATAGACCATTCTACAACGATAGTTAGAGATTTCAAGGCCCCACTCACAATATTGAATAGGAAAACCAGACAGAAGATAAATCAGAAAACAGAGGATTTAAACCAAACAACAAACCAACTAGATTTAACAGACACACACAAAACACTCCACTCAACAACAACAAAATGCACATTTTTCTCAAGTGCCTGTGAGACATTTTCTAGGATGTACCATCTGTTAGTACGCAAATTAAGTCTCAACCGATTTCTAAAAAGAGAGCTATCATACAAAGTATCTTCTCTGACCACAACGGATGAAGTGAGAAATTATTCAGCAATTCTAGTTGTATCCCCAAAAGAACTGAAAACAGCATTTCAAAGAGACATTGTACACCCAAGTTCATGGCAGCATTATCTACCATAGCCAAGAGGTGGAAGCAACCCAAGTGTCCACTGAGAGATGACTGGATAAGCAAGGTATTTACATACAATGGAATATTATTCGGTCTTAAAAAAAAAAAAAAAAAAGAAGGAAATTTGACATATGATACGGCATGGATAAACCTTGAAAAAATTATACTAAGTGAAATAAGCCAGTCATAAAAAGATGAATATTGCATGATTCAGTTTATGTGAGGCATTTAGAGTAGTCACAACCATAAAAACATTTCTGGATAATGTAAAAAGGCGGCTGCCGGGAGCAGGGGCAGGGGAGGATGGGGCTATTGTTTAATGGGCACAGAGTTTCGGTTCTACAAGAGTTACAAGGACGGGCAGTAGTGATGGCTGCACAACAGTGTGAACGAATTTAGTACTACCGAACCGTACGTCTAAAAATGGCAAAGACGATACATTTTTTTATGTCAATTCCACCATAGTCTAAAATAATGCCCACAGTGTTGGTGAGGAAATGAAGATATCGGAAGCCTCGTACATCACTGGTGGGAATGTAAAACGGTGCAGTTGCGTCAGGAAATCTTGTGACAATTTCTCAAAAGGTTAAACACAGTTGTCACGTGATCCAGCAATGCCTCTCGCAGGGATATAGCCCAGTGAAATGAAAACCTATGTCTACGCACAAAACCACGTCGAGTAGTGTTCAGAGAAGCCAAAAAGAATGAAAACCCAAATGTCCATAAACTGGTGAGTAAATACACACTATGTGGTATACACGGACAATGGAATATTATTGGCAATAAAAATAAATGAATTACTGACACGTGGACGAACCTTGGAACATTACGCTGAAAGAAGCCAGACACAAAAAGCCACATGTTGTACGATTCCATTTATACAAAATGTCTAGAAAACGCAAATCGATAGTGACAGGATGTAGATGAGTCATTGCCTAGGGCTTGGGGCTTGGAGAGAACTGAGGGGGTGACTGCTAATGGGTACAGGACTTCTTTTTGAAATGACAAAAATGTTCAAAACTTGGTGATGATTAGCATGACTATGAATATACTAAAATCAATTGACTTTTGTACTTTAAATGGATGAACTGCCTGATGTCAATTATATGTCAATGAAGTTGTTAAAAAAAAAAACAAACAACAAATTAGGCTCGTTGTTTTGCGGTGTCAATTTATTCTTTATCTAGATAGAAGATGACAAGCAAGAATGGTACAGTATGAACTGCTGGGTTATAACCTCACCAGCCATTAGATAGAACGTGTCAGCTTGCGTCATTATTTAAAGGTTCTAATCTCCAATCTGTGGGTCTCTTTCTCATATGGATAATACTACCTCCCTAGCAATGCATGGCACATGGTAAGCTCATTTATTATGGTACTTGTGATGTGTAGTCCTATTACTAACTGTATACAAGTAATGTCATAATTATATAGTAAAAAAAGCTCTTACTATAAGAAGAGACATGCATCTTCCTCGGAAGTAGTCAGATGATCTCTACTCATGGCAGCCATATCATCATGCAGATCGATAAACTGCAGTTAATTCAATAAACATTTTTTAAGGGCGTGTTCCCAGGTGACAAGCAATGGCTTTGGGTTGAATTTCAAAGCATTCATGCCTTGTTGGCCCTGCATGGGATGTTTTTTAAAAACTGAAATCATTTTCAATATTTAAGAATAGATTTTCATTTAAAAATCCAGATTTCTGGATTGTCTTGGAAAATGAGAAAACTTGCTAACTAACATCGAGCCACATTTCCTGTGGACCCCATAGGCAGAACCCACGGAGCAACGGTCTCCATCCAAACGGCTGACCTCCTCGGCTACTCGCATGGCCCCAAAAGGCATGGCACTGACATCTGGACTGTCACAGACTGCGCATACAAAGACAAACAAGCCGCGGCTCTCAATCTTACAGAGCTTGCAGACTAGCAGGGGATGATGAAAGCAGCCATATGAAATGGCAGGGGGGCGAGTCATTTATTATCAGTCAGATTCATTTCACAGAGAGGGAATGAACACGGCTCAAAGGAGTTATCTGATTTATCTAAGGCAAACCACATTGGCCAGACTAATTGATCTATTCCCGATTCTTATGAAAGTACTTGATCGCTTTCTTCCAGCTGCCTATAACAACTTAATAGAACGGTTAAAAGTAATGGTGAAGGGAAGTTGTTTTCGTGTCCCATCATGCTTTGGTTAATTAAGGAATAATAAAGAAGTTGAATAGACAGTATACTTTTCAACTTCTTTTTATACTAAGAAGAAAGGAGGAAGCTCATTAATAAAATATCAAATAAAGAAGGAGCCTGTTCTCTATTAACGATTAATAGCTTATCAACCAGCCATCTATTATTGACTTAGACATATGGAATTCTTTAGAGAATTACCAGGCTCTATTTTCACACACACACACACAAAAACACAGTAATTAAACAGCCTCAAGGTGAGAGAATGAAGCCTGACGATAATTTCTAGGATCCATGCCAGGATCCTATGTGCTTAATCTGTCCTTGGACTGGCCTGTCCCCACTTATCAAAGCAACTGGTTTTCTGGGAAAAGAACATGTTTTCATGATCTGAAAACCAGATAGTAAAGGGAAACCATGACGTGATGGGAAAAGAGAGCAAATACTATGATATATTTAGCTGTATTTTCTAACTTTTTGTTATGTTATGTGAAGAGCCATAGACCCGAAGTCTTTGCTGCCCTTCCGATACTGTATCTGGTTAAACAGGTTAAACTAACAGTGTGTTTACAAATCGACATGATGTAGCTTCAGTATGGATACTAATACCGGATCTGTTCATACCTAGGTTCCTAGGTTCCACTTGACTTCTGTAGGTATTCTTTATAAAGTTGTTTTTGAAAAGACAATGTATATAAATGTTCCAGTATACGTGGAAGTTCCTATTTCTTAAGAAACGAAAGATAAAAATGGATATAAAGTTTAAGAAATTTACACGTGGCCTCTAACTTAATATCAATCGCCAGGAGAACACCAGGAGCTGAGCAAACCCAGACACACCCCCGGCCCCTCACCCACTTCAGTGCCTGGCACACAGAAGTCTGAGACACGTAAGAAATGTCGGGTTCTGTATTGAAAGTGACTATGTAACCAGGTACTAAAACATATTTTCCTTGAAAAGTGTTTAAAATATTATCTTCTCATTTTAAGCTGGAGCATCTGAAACTAAAATAATCTTCACGGTTGAATTTACTCTTATGTTTTCTAGTAATCACTCTTCATATGATCCATTGGGAGTTCTAAGTTTTTCTCGTGTGGAAGAATAAAAGATACATGTGTCCCTCTAGTTTATTTTTATATCCTCGGGGACTGGCACTATGTCTGGAACAGAGGACTTATTAAACAAACTTTTTAGGATAGATGAATAATCTAGCTTGTATATTAACAATCCATTTCTATGTTCTGGATCTAATAAGTAATGATTAAATAAGTACTTAGTAAACATTAAATTAGTTAACGCATAAGTATTACTCAATAAGTAATCTCGACAACCTAGAAACATGTCCTTTCCCTCCAGTCCTGGTTTAACTGTCTCACCATCGATTTTGAGATCAACCTTGGTTTTCTTCAGACTTTGTAATTCTGAAACAATGGTGTGATGAAACGACCCTCTTAAACCTACATTTTCAAGTGACTATATAAATTCTGCTCTCTCTTTAGTTGATTGTCAAGGTTGCCCTAAATTGTCAATATAGACTTTTAGTTTCCTTATTTTTGCCAAACAAAGACTTCAAATTCTCTGCCCTCCAATCTTCATTCCCATTCCCCTACCAGGGGGGAAAAAAAAAAAAAAGAACCAAAAACAAACAGTGGGGAGATAGACGGGGTAAAAAGGGTTAAATATGTGGTGACGGAAAGAAATCTAACTATGGGCAGTAAACATACAATGCAAAATATATATGACTTACTGTTGAATTGTACACTTGAAACTTACTAGATTTCGTTAACCAATGTCACCATAAAAAAAAATTTTTTTTTAAAAACCAAAAGGCAGAAATGACAGAAGAATAAGACAAAACAAAGCAAAAAAGGACACGAGACAATGAAAATATATGTTCCTATAAAAACCTGTACATGATTGTTCATAGGAGCATCATTCATAACATCCCCAATGTGGAAACAACCCAAATGACCTTCCACTGATGAACAAATAAATAACATGGTACATTCATTCAACAGAATATTATTCAGCAATAAAAGAAAATGAAGTACTGATGCATGCTGTAACATAGATAAAACTTGAAAACATTTTGCTAAATAAAAGAAAACATTATGCTAAGTACAAGGGACCATATATCGTATGATTCCATATATGAAATATCCAAATGAATCCATGGTTGCCTAGGGCCAGGGGTAAAGGAGTTTGGGGGGATGTAGTCTGTGACTGCTAATGGACATGAGGTTTTCCCTTGGGATAATGAAAAAATTCTAGAATGACTGTGATGACAGTTACTCAACTCTGTGAATATAATAAAAACCCCTGAAGTGTACACTTTAAAAACAATCAAACAAACAACTACCAACATCATCACAATACTCCATTTCAGAATTAATACCACAAACCAACAGGATGAGACAGTTATAGAACACTCCGCTTTATAATAGCATTTTGTCATTTTATGGAGCTATTATTACCATGACACCAAAACCAGATACAGATAGACAAAACAAACAAACAAAACTCCAGACCAATATCTCTAATGAATGTAGACACAAGCTGTTTAGCAAAATAAATTAGAATTTAGCAATATATAAAAATAATTATATACATGACCAAGTGGTATTTATTCCATTTGAGTTTATTCCAAGGAATAAAGACTGGTTCAATATCTGAAAATTAATCGATATAATCTACCATATTAATGAGCTAAAGGAGAAAAATCATATGATCAGATCAACTGATACAAAGCAGCATTCGATAAAATCCAACACATTCATGATTTAAAAGCTCTCAGAAAAGCAAAAATAGAGGGACACCTCCTCAACTTGATAAGAAGCAACTACTAAAAACCTACAGCTAACATTATACAGCTAACATTATGTCAAAGCTGGGATGCTTCCCCCGCAAAATCAAGAATAAGAGGCAAGAATGTTTGTTCTCCATTCTCAACCTAGCAGCAACACAGTGCTAAGTCTAGCCAGTGCAATAAGGCAAGAAAAGAAAATAAAAAGCATAAAGATCGAAAGGAAGAAATTAAATCATCCCTATTTACAGACGACATGATCATCCACACAGAAATTAACATGGAATCGACCAAAAAAACTCCTAGAGCTCTACGAGGTTGCAGGATACGAGCTAAACACACAAAAAAGAATCAACTGTGTGTCTATACAGTAGCAATGAACATGCGGACACTGAAATTAAAAGGCCAATACTATTCACAATTGTTTTAAAAACTGAAATACTTAGGTGTGAACCTAAGAAAACGTATAGGAATTACATGCTGAATACTACACAGTGCTGATGAAAGAAACGTGGAGACCTACTATGTGCACTGATTAGAAGATTCGAAATAGTAAAGACGCCAATTATCCTCCAAATTCCAGCAAAACGTTTTGTAGATACAGAGAGGAGCAGTCTATAATCAATATAGGAAGGGCTTAGAATAACTAAAATAATTTGGAGAAGGAAGGATCGAGCGAGATCCTGAGGAACAGACACAGTTCAACGGAACCGAGAGAGGAACTTAGGAACAGACTTACGCCAACATGCTAGATTGATTTCTGACAAAAATACAAAAGCAACTGAATGGAAGAGGGATAGCCTTTTCAACAAAAACAGTGTTGGAGCAATTAGTCTTCCCCAGGCAAAAAAAATAAAAACAAATACAAAACAAAATACAAGAAACCATGATCTCAATCTGACCCCTTACACAAAACTTGATTCAAATGGATCATGGATTTAATATATAAATATAATATATTTACATTATGTATATAAATACATTTATATTATGTACATAAATATATTTATATATGTACATAAATATATTTATATATGTACATAAATATATTTATATATGTACATAAATATATTTATATATGTACATAAATATATTTATATATGTACATAAATATATTTATATATGTACATAAATATATTTATATATGTACATAAATATATTTATATATGTACATAAATATATTTATATATGTACATAAATATATTTATATATGTACATAAATATATTTATATATGTACATAAATATATTTATATTATGTATATAAATATATTTATATACATAATATAAATATATTTATATACGTATATAAATATATTTATAGTTATATTTAAATATAAAAATTTAAACTCTAACTTTTAGAAGAAAAAGATAGAAGAAAATCTTCGAGATCTATGGCTAGGCAAAGTGATCTATAAAAGGGAAAAAGTCAATAATTTGGACCTCATTAAAAACTTCTGTTTTTCAAAAGACCCTGTTGAAAGCTTAATAAATAATTGACAGTCAGAAGACATATCTGCAAGCCACATGTCTGAAAGAGAACTAGTATCTTCAGAGAATTATGCCGAATGAAAAAAAGCCAATCCTAACATACAATTCCAATTTTATAACATTTTTGAAATGAGAAAATTATATGGACGACGCATCAGTGGTTGCCAGAGGTAAAGGGAGGGGTGGCGGCAGGAGGGACGAGGGCGTGGCTAGCAAGGGACAACGTGAAGTACCTGGTGGTGACGGAAACTTCTGTCTTGACCATACCGATGCCCGTGGGACTGTCCTGTGGCGTCATGTCAATGCACGTGGAATCCACGACGGTCTCAAAATGTGGTTTCATTTTAAAAACTAATAAATAAGAATTGTAAGCTCTTCACAAACACAGCTATAACTGCCTTACTTCTCAAAACCCTACTCTCTTCCTCCACCAATTCCTGCCTCTTCGGTGTCAGATGTTGATTTTACCAACATTACTCCAGCTGATGAAAACAATCTACACACCACTGTGGTGTCGTCCACAGAACCAGTCACCGGGGTTTGGGTGTGCCTTTAAACTGGAAGTTCGAAATTATTTTAAAGAGATCTCTTCTTGAATATCCAAACCTCACAACGGATGTAGACACGTTCAGTAGGAAAGCCTAGGGCTTAATGCCAGAAGTCTGTCAGAATTCCAGCACAGATCACCTAGTCACGCCCCAGCAAGTATGGGTGGCCACCTCCCTATTAAGCCAGTGGTCATCATCGGCCCTCTATGTCACTTTCTTTAGTGACACAGAAGAAGAAATCATTCAAAGAAGAAACCATTCCCCTAAGCCCTGTAACACCCCCGCGGTTATATGCATCACACTGTAGGGGGAGGAGGATGCACTGTAGTTATAAGACCATACGTGAGGCACGTCAGCACCATGCAGCCCACCCAGCATCAACGCTCCTCACTCCATCCTCCACATGGAAGCAGCAGGCACTGTCGGATCTGCGCTGCAGGTTTTGACGTGACGGCCACCCCTTCACCATCTTCCCCTGCCTCTTGCCAAATGACAGCACTGAACACGTGAGGCAGCCAAGGGGCAATGCTTTACAAGTGGCTTTGCACTCGGATGAGACAACAGCCACTTCCTTGGGAATCCGAAACCACCCAGTTAGTGAGTGGATCCTGACAAAATCTGAACTCCTCACTCTTCTGAAGTGAAAGCCAAGACTTTCCCCCCAAGGGGGGACACATCCTCCAACTAAAAATCCACGAGAAATGTGTGTTCCAAGCTAATGCTTTCTGAATCCTGCGGCAATGAGTTTGTACCAGGAAGAGAGAGATTCAGTAACCAGGCGTGTGTAGTAACTGCTCACGGCATGACCCAGTCCCCTTTAAAACAATCACACAGAAGAATACTCTTCTGTGCGCCAGAAAGAGTAATATAAACATAGGCTTTAGGTAGTTTCGTTTTGTTTTGTTTTAATCCTTTCTCAATAATGACTGAAGTGCTTCCTGGGTCTTTTCGGTTGACCTGGAAGTATACACAGAAGGCAACTGTCCAAGTGCAGTGTGACAAGGGACCAGGGACCCTCCCGCTGACCCGAGTCTGCTTTCACAGTGTGGTTTGTCCCAGACTGATCTGCAGCGATACCCACTATCGTCATCTCAGAAGATAAGTGTTCCAGTTGACACAAAGTGTTCTCAAAAATCCCCAGCCTGAGAAAAACAGATGCTCTGTGTAGAGCGTAAGACCTGGCTTCGACAGAGAACTTTCCAGGAAAGCCTAGAAAACAGCACTGTCCTCCTAACGACAGACACTCCCTCTAGAGATTCCTCATCTTAGCAAGAAATAAAAACTAAGAGATCAGTAGTACTCAACAACAAAAGCATGGCATTAGACTCCTGTAGTAGGAAATCAAGAAAGACAACAAAAGCAAATTTTTAAAAAAGACATGGCATTAGACTCCTGTAGTAGGAAATCAAGAAAAATGTTATCATTGACTTGAACAATTCAAATTCAGTGGTCCAATGGACAATAGACTAGTGGTTACCGGATGGTGGGGGGGAGGGGGAGGTAGACGAAGAAAAAAAAATTTAAATCTTTTCTTCAATTAAAAAAATAAATAAACAAACAAACAAACGAACAAATTCAGTGGTCCAGCATGCCCTGAAATAGAATAAGGCGCCATGCTTTAGAATAATTGTTGCATGGGGTTTGACTTAATTAATCTCAGCAGACTTGAAAAGAGCCCCCAGGAAGTCAATATGATAAACTTCCTTCAGACGTTACTTGTGTGAAAATGAAGCCTGCGCTACCAAATCAGACATTTAGGCGGTGGCGGTAGCATTATATGGTTTGACCTGTCTGTCTGTAAGCACCGACCCGGCAATGCTAGACCATTCTCGCGTCTGTTTACCATGTGAAGGCGTCTGTGTCAGCGCCATTCCAGTAAGCCCCCTGCCTAAGGGGCCAGATGAGAAAGAGACTGGGAAAAGCAGAAAGAGCTCGTGCTTCCTCCAGGAGATTACCTCTATATCAGAAGGAAGGCAGAAAGCACTCCCTGAGCCCCCGGTAATTTTCCTCATTTGGGAGGGAGCCACAAGCACAGATGATCCTCAGGCCGAGGACAGACCGAAGAGGCGAGCGGAGACTGTGGGGGCACACGTACCCTCTCGCTTCTCCTGGGCCCCAGTTCCTGGAAGCAGGAGATTGTAGCCTGGAGAGAGGCTAACCTTTATTAGTCTCCCCCCATCCAACATGGATCTAATGAGACAGTGAGACTAGGAGGGGAGCGAGGTGATAAGCTCTGCCTGAATCACTGCTGATGCTGGACGCTGGGGCTGTACGCGTAGCACCAGCGCCCAACCCGGCCTGAACTACGAATGAGTGGTCTGTCCCTTCGTCTCCATGAGCATCGTCATTATCCATGAGCCGACATGATTTATGGGAGCACGAGACACGGCTGGGTCCATGGCATTTCGAGAGCTGAGTCTGGAGACAGAGTTTTGCCTTCAGATGGCTCAACGCTGAGCAGAGCGGTCAGACCGATGCTGGCTGGTGAGGACGGCAGATTTATAAATCAGGCTTCTTACTCAACACCTTGCCATGACTTGTCCTTAAAAAGCGCGATGTTCAAAAGTTCAGAATCCCACTGTTTGGTTCATTTAACGAGGCCAGGAGTCTGAGACTCGACTGGAAGGGAAACTGTGATTAACATCTCGTCCCATGTCAGTCTGGTACAACAGAGCATATCTGCCTCCTCCACCACACACACACACACACACACACACACACCCCAATAGATCATAGCCAAGAAATGGAGCTAGGATGTGAAGTGTCCCATCCTTTTCTAGGAAGTACAAGACACCACAGTTCTGGCAGAGTGGCCTAAGGACACAGAGGGACACACTCTAATGCCAGAGGTGACCTTGACTTGGTAAGACAAGTAGGCTTTTTCAGTAAGACGACCCGAGCAATCCACTCTGGGGAGTTTAGATTTGTGTTAGAAAAGTCGAAGGTACAAAAAGCATAGAAAGCAGGTCCGGCAGATCTTAAAACAGACCATTTTAAAGAATATTTTGTTGACTTTACCTAGTGCGTTTTGGATTACTTAGTAACCTCAAATTTGAAAAAATCAGAATGTATTTTTAACTTTTCTCCTTTTAGATATAGAAATCTTTGCGAGTATACGTTGTTCTGAACGAGGGAGGGCCTGGAGGATGTTATTTCAGAAGGATCCACGGACCATTTAAGCTAGGGTCATTCCTTTGAAGGCCTGTATTTCTAAAGCCTATTCAGTCTGTGGGTAACACAAGCGATGATGTTAAGACCACACAATGGGAGCTAGTCTTTACCATAATACTGAGCTACTTGTGTGCCGGCTATACAAAAGTTTCCCAGTGGTAGATTTTCACTCAGTAATTGGGCAGCAGAACAAATATAGTGAATCAATTATTTCCATTCGCAACACACGGTTAAGTGTACGAGAGAGCCGACCTAACAGTAAACACCAGTTACTTGCACGCCCTGCTCTGCAGAACAAAACCAAAAACCTCACCTCACTTTTCCACAGAAGGAGAACAAATCGCACACTCGAGATAGAAAGTCACCTACTTCTCAATTCTTTAACTAATTTGGCCATGCTATAGCACTGATTCGGGACTAAACCAGAAACCCACAGCACTTAAAGTAGATCAGAGTTCATTCCGGCAGTCCTGACTGTGGATCACGTGCCTGACCCCTTGGCAAACTGGATTTTAATAACTCGTCGGGATATTTTAGAATAATCGTTGCATGGAGTTTGATTTAATTAACCTCAGCAGGGTTCAAAGAAGGCCCATGAAGTCAAGAAGAAAAAGGTCCTTCGGATGGTCTATTATTAAAAAGCTGAGTAATTATGTCACCAGAAGAGACAGGTTACAGAGATGGCTGCCGTTACAAATTCAAAACCAAAAGAAAAACTTCACACGTGTCGACAGACAGAGCGGCACCTTTGTCTCAGGGCTAAAACTGCTGGCTCGGTGTCCAGTGCGAAGCAGGTGCTCGTCAGCATTTGCTGAACTGATGAAGCAGTGAAGGCTGAATGAGTCTGCGCGACAGGACAAGGTGTAAGAAAAGATGACACATCCTTTCAAATAATGGTTAGAAATATGCGATTTTTAATAGGGCGACGCTTAGATACTAGAAGACGGATCGGTCTCGAGCTGTAGTGCATGTTTAAAAACTGGCATTTAGGTACCAATGACAGGTTGGAGCAGATACAGAATCGTAGGGTGCCTGATTCCTACCCGGCACTGTTTTTACAGCACAGAGGCGGGGCAGTGGGGCCCAGTGCGGGGAAGGCTGCCGGGGTGGCATAGGGGGTCTGGGGGTGCTGTGTGCTGCTGAAGGCATGATCTTCTGTATCTTCATGCAGAGGGGGCTTAGAGAGTTCGATACGGGGCTCCACCCCATTGGGGCTATTTCACCACCCAACTCTCAGAGTAAAAGAGGAGCCAACAGATGTCCACAGGGACGGGCATTCAACACTCAGCCAGGATCCATCAAACCACTGACACGGGCCTTTTCTCCTCCTCCCACCACGAAACAAACCAGCAGAGCCTCCGCCGGCCGACTCAGAGCTCTTCCCGTGAGCCAGGAGCGATCGAGCCCCTCACAAGGATCGACTCATTTCGTCCTCTCCACAGCCTGTGCCAGTGGTTACCAAACTTTACTGCATGAGGGAAGATTCTAAAAATTGCAATGCCTGGGTCATGCCTCAAACCCATCCCCATATCTGGGAGCGGGAGTAAGCATCGATCTTTTTTTTAAGGACCCCGGGATACTTAACTTTGTGCAGCAAAGATGAAACACACACCTAAGCGATGAGTACTGCTGAGAGCCACATTTGTCAGAGGAGGCAACTGAGGCACAGGGAAGTTAAGGCCTTTCCGAGGCCACACAGCAGGCAGGCGGCAGAGCTGCCATCTGAATCCAGGTTACGCGACTGCCATCAAGCACTGAGAAATCATGTCCGGCAGAGGTGTTATCGAAAGAATATAAATTATAAGTATGCAATGAAAGGAAGCGGAAAGGGCAAAAACAAAACAAAACAAAACAAACAACAAAAAACCTGTCAGGGTGTGCACTGGAGATCACCAGAAATGTGGACGGTTGCCGACGTGAGGGAGCGCTTACGGTCCAAACACCTGGGCACGCAGCTGTGCGTCCTCTGAAAAGAGGGCCACGCAGCCACAGACTGGCTGCTTAGGGTCCCCGGGAAGCCCACGTTCCAGAACAGTGGCTCACGCACCTCGGCGAGCCTGAAAATCACCTGGAAAAATACAGCTGCTCCATCACCTGCAAAATCACCTGCTGAAATACAGACCCCAGAATTTCGAATTCAGTAAGTCTGAGGGAGAGCCCTAGGATTTGCTTTTCTAACAAAGTCCCAAGAGATGCTGACACAGAAGAACCGCCCAGGAACGATGTAGCAGTTATGAAGGACCGACTGGGGGCTGCGGCCACGCAGAGCTGTGGCAGTGTCCCTCGGGCCACCAAGCTGATGAAGTCTGTCTCCGCACCTCGGCTTATTCTGTCTCCAGAGGGTGGAATGCCTCCCTCGGTCATCTCCTTCCCCAACTTGCTCACTCTTGCTACCACTCAGCCCAGGCTGTAGTTAGCGCCTCCTCCAGGAAGCCTTCCTGGATCCTAGGCCCCTCATGTGCTCCCCTAACACCTTCCCCATAAACTGATCACTACACCTGCCCTGCATTTCAAGACTTGCCTTTCACAGGCCTACCTGTCCCACCGGACAAAAATGTGACCTGCTCTTGAGGACAAGGGCTGGTTCTCATTACTCTTCCCATCTTAAGCACAGGCCTGGCGCGTAAAAGGTACATACTAAGTGTGTACATGTATGCACTCCGTCTCACCGGGAAGAGCAGAAACAGAGATTTCTGAAGCAGAGGCTGTTTTTCTTTCAGCTGTAGAGAAAGTCCCAATATACGAACTGGATGTGTTTCAGAGTAGGTGCGTAAGTTGCTTTAGGCACGTGAAGGCGTTCACCTCTCTCTACATCACGGGTGGTAGCTAAGTACGAGGGCCTGACCTCAGAAACCTGCTTTATGTGACAGAATTGTAATTTTACCGCTCAAGTACGAGACGGCTTCCTGTTCCTGTTACGCAGAACAATAATTTCTATGAAAGACTGGGATCAAAGTTCCCATACTACAAACACGTCTCCCTCCTGCCTCCCTTGCTGTAAGACAATAAAATCCTGGACTCGCCCTCCCCGTGCACCTGCCCTAGATGGTGAGAAAAACCCCAGTTCCCCAGTCTCCTGCAGGCTGGATCCTCCGTGACACTTTCCAGTCGGGTCACTTCAGACCTCTAGTAGTCTATACTTTTTCTCTAGGGACAGCCTGCCAATCTTAGGGAACAAACTCTGCCTCCGTGACAACAGGGGCTGAGGCGAAAGGCCGGCTCCCTCCTCCAGCAGGTTAGCTGTGCGGAGTCCCTGTAGGGCTCCCCGAATCCATGGCTGGATCCAGACTGAGGATAATGGGGGTGCTTCCAGTCCAGATCTGGCGGGCTTTCCTGAGTGAAGATATTTTGAGTCAAGCACGTGGCCCGTCGTAATGGCGAACTCTCATTTCTTCCACAATGACACAGAGTGGTCCTGCCCCAGGGACACAGGCAGGACCTTTAAGAAATCAGGTCCTTTAAGGTCCTGGTTAGAGGAGCTAATGGTCCTATGTCCAGGACATTTGAACACTGTGAACACAGGGTGGGTGATCACCTGGGCCCACAAATGGTGACACCACTACCATAGTAAATTGCCACAACCAAGTCCCATCCGGTCAGCAAGCAGGAATCTTGTTTGTAAGATGCCCTGTGGGACCGCTGCTGCCTGAGGGTGTGACAAGCTGTGGAGGAGACAGACACTTGGAAGTGGGGGAGTGAGGGGGATCTCCTGGGCCAGGCAGCCCCGCATTCGAATCTCAGTCTGGTTGCTCACTGCGATGCTCTAGCCACAGCAACATCCCTGAACCCCCATTTCTTCGACTCTGCAGGGGAGCAGTAAAATCTAACTTCTGCACCACAGAACACAAAGATTCCAGCAAACATTGCCCAGGATGGCGCACAACCACTCATCTCGTTCTAGAGGCTTAAGAGAGAAGCTGATCACACAACATGCACCTTAGGGCACTAGGGTTTAATTCTATCAAGAAAGGCTGATAGGGATGAGCTGAGCATCATGGGTAAACCACACCCTCCAGGTTCCCTGAGGGTTCCAGATAGGGATTAAGTAGACAGGCAGAAGGGGAGCTGGGGATCGGCAGGGTGCAGGAGGACTCTGAGTCCATGAGAAGGGGGTGGACACGGCAGAGCCAACACAGAAACAGCCACTAACTTGATGTGCTCTCCACCCCCGCTGCTGTTTCATTTGAGATGCAGAGATGAAGAAAGTCACGTAATCATGTTGTACTAATGAACTTCTCTCTCCGCAAATGGAAAATGCAATTAAATATTCTGGCTACTAATTTTCAAACTGCTATGTATTATGTGATTTGCCTCTAGAAAGCGGTGTTCTTTCCCGGTGTTTTGGAAATAACAAAAATGCGTCTTTGTAAAGAACACGAATTTATACTTCTGCGATTTTATGATCTCGTTTATGCCATTATGTGTCTCAAAAGCAAACATTTTGTAAACGCTTACCTTTCAGACAAAAAAAAGAAAAGGAAAACCACTGATGATTTCCATTTTAAATGAATCTTTCCAAGGCCTCTGAGCTCAGGAAAGGAAGTGGACAGAAGGTCCATTGCTTTTGACAGAAGGCAGAGGTCACCCCGCCAAGCTGTGGGGCCCTGGACCAGGCGTCAGAGGACCTGGGATCTAAGGACAGCTCTCCCATCCTGCTGCTTTCCCCGTGGATAAGTCTTTTTGTCCCTTTGTTTGTCTCTCTGGGCCACGGTCTCCTCATCTGTGGAATGTAAATGTCCCTTCCAGCTATATAAAGCTTTACCAATACTGTACTTCACTATCTGAAAAAGTAGAAATACTTGTTTCCAGCTTTCAGAAGGTGAAGACTAACAAGGAACTAATTTAAGGTCATACAATGAAATAGAAATAAACGAGACTCATAAAATCACAGGGCTTTCAGGGGCCCTAAAGGTCTGGCCACCTAAAGTGAAACCGAACCCTGACTGCACAGGAGACAGGTGAGCAACGGTCCTTTCTATAAAGCTTTTTCTCCTGGCTGAGGTGAGCAGGAACCCACAATCAGCCCAGGCAGTGTCCCCAGGCTGTCAGAGGGACAGTAGGCATTAGGTTTCCCCCATACACTGTTCTACAGGTATAGATATTATGTCCTTGACTGGTGCAAACTGCAGACTAAATCAAACATGCGAATAATGACCTCATCTCTATAGCTGGATCCCAACCCACGTCTGAGTGTAAAAGCTCCTTGCCTGGCGAGAAGAGGGGCCTCGCTACCACACAGCCCTGAGACACTGGGTCTGTTCCTTACCCTCGCTAAGCCTCTCTGCTCTCATCTGGGAAATGGGGACAGTGACAGTGTCTATACTGCAGGGATGTGAAGAGATTGATGAGTTCTTACTGCATGTAAACCCCTCAGAAGTACGCTGGCCGCATATTGCGTGTCGCATAAATGCTACCTAATATTCCTATCCATATCAGTATTAACATTATTCAAGAACTATGCGTCGGATACTTCTTTCATAAGAAAAGAATCAGAAACAGGAGCAGATGGGAGGTCCTGAAGTGCAAAGGAGCTTGGGGTGGAGATGGGGAGGGACAAATCACAGCCAAAGGAACCTAACGAGGTGTGCCGTGGGGGGCAGCTGCAGGCTGTGGCTCGAAAAACACTTACTTGTCAGGGAGGAGTAGGTAAAAGGCAAGAAGGCGCCCTGGGGAGAAACTGAGGTAAGAATGAAGTCACCCCACATGCACAGGAGCACAAATAAGAAGGAAGGCAATCAAACCGGGTAGGAGGGAGATGGTACATGTGTGGGGGACCAAAGGAGGTAGGTGAAAATTTGAATACTGGATGAGAAAGAGCCACGTGAAACTCTAAAGGATGGAGGTTCCCAGAACAGGGTTGGGCAGCACGTGGAGGGGCGCATAATCTAACAGGCACCCGGAGAACAATGCGGTAAGTTCAGAAGATGAGGGAGGGAGCGCGGGCATCGGGAGAAAGGATGCGTTTTGTTAGTAAAGGTGGAAAAAAATAAAACGGAGTGAAATGTGTGTGCCTGTCCGCAACCGGGAGCAAAGAACGGGGAGACGTGGAGGGGGTAACAGGGAAGAAAACCCCAGGCAGCGCCGGGGACAACGTGGGGTGCGAGAAATCCCTGGGAGGAGGGGGGCGGGCGGTATGTGAATTCGCATAACCTGCTAAATAAATTCAAGTTATTCTTTTATTAATCACCATTATTTTCCAAGTCTGGGAAGCAATTAACCGAGAGACTTTTTTTTCCCCCTTGGTTTGGTTTGGTTTTCCGTACTTGGAGGGAGGGGAAATCTGCTCAGGCTCCGTAACTCTGCAGGTGGGTGGCCGGCCAGCACAGGTCACCTGAGTCCCCTCTGACGCGGGCAGCAGCGCTGGCTTCTACCTTCCCGGAGCTAGTGTGCCAATTCCCCCAGGTCGTGAACAGAAACGGGACCAGCCCCAAAACTCAGAGACCGCAGACGCCGGGTCTCGACTTTCTCGTGAAACGAGAAACTTGCTGTCGCAGCTCAGTTCCCCGACCGCCGGTCTCCTGGGCCGGTCCGGGCAGCGCAGGTCGCGTGGCCGGAGCGAGCTGAGGGGTGCGGGGAACACCGGTCGCACCCGGCTCCGCTCCGGGCGCCTCCCCGCAGGTCCGGCCCGGCGAGAAGAGCGCGGGGTCAC
>NW_006438867.1:6765524-6803818 GCF_000325575.1 Pteropus alecto
GCTCCATTTCAAGCAGTATATTCCCCCCATCCCCCGCAAGCCCCGCTCCCTTCTAGCAACCCCCGACGACTCCCGCATACCACCTCCCCTAGCCCGGGCCCGCTAAATCGGGCTCTGCGGCCACCCCATCAACTACCCCACCTTCCCCCAGCCTCGCCCAGGGTGAGTGGAGCCGCAGCGTCACCAGGGCAACCGCCCCCCACTGCCCATTCGCCCCACCGCTGCCTGGGCGAGGAGTTCACTCTAGGCAAAGGCACAGTGGCTGCCTTTTTCTTGATAAAAGGAAAAGTTAGGTGAGGATTTTTAAACTCACAGGCTTCTCCAGGGCCTGGGGCAAGTCTTCCGAGGACTGTAAGGGTGAATCCACTCAAAGAACTATCACTTTCCTGTGTAGCTCAATCATTATTATTTCACATGAAAACCCCAGAGGCCAAGCGAACCCCTCTGCGCTAGGATCTGGGGCCCAAATGTTCCGTGATTGTTTCCTGATATGCAACTGATGGAATCCATAAAATAAACACATTCATTTTTAAAGTGTTTTTAGATGATTCATTTGAGTGGCTATTACGTGTCAGCACTATTAATATAAATATGCATTTTGTAATCGAAGAACAACCGCCATTTTTAAACTAAAGAACATACAAAATTATTAATTACCCAACGAAAAGTCAAAATTCATTTTATATATGTATGCTCTTTTAAAGAGTGAAACAATTATTCTGTATGAAGCACAAATAAATAGTGGATACATTGGTAAAACCCTGCAGAATATACAACACAAACTGAACCCTAGTAAACTCATTCATAATAATGTATCGATACTGGCTCATCGGTTGTAATAAATGTTCCACACGGATATAAGATTTCGATAATAGGAGAAATAGGTGTGGGGCGGGGGAGGTGTTGAGAGAGTATATATACTTTGCACTCAATTTTTCTGCAAGCCTAAAACTACTCTAAAAAAGTCTATGAAGCACACACCAAAATATTAATGGTAATTATCTCTGGGCGGTGGAAATGTGGGCAAATTTTTATTTTTTTGTTTGAATTTTTACTGAAATTCTCCACAGTTTTGACAATGATCGTGTATATTTTTTGAGCATGTATTTTTCAAGCAAAAAAAAATTATAAAAATATCTATGGAAAATTTTAGAGACAGCACGAGAGGCTAATAGTGAATATTCCATTTTATTTCTACTTGACATAACAAAATCTGCATGAAGCTCGCATAAATGTTTAAAAACGAATCTATTTCAGTATTGTTAAAAAAGAATATTAAAGGCTAAATTTGAGAGGTTTTATTTTCTCTTTAGAATGAGCACAAATCTGAAAAGAAAGTATTGTTTTTTCTTTTTAAAAAATCTATCTCAAAGGATCATTTCTGCCTTCTTGGAAACGATTATTACTATTTACATGAAACGTTTTTTTCTAGTGAAGAAAACACTATTAAAAAAATAAGTTCTTGAGGGAAATTGGCCTGGCCAGCAACTGAACAGATTTCTGTAGATGGCCCAGAGGCATCTGCTTCCCTGTGACCCAGGGCAAAACTTTACCTTTCTGAGTTTCAGCTTCCTCTTTTGTGAAAACGGAAGCAATGGTACCTCTCTCTCTCTGGATTGGTTGGAAAATATAAAATTTTAGCTCATATAAGACTTCTGGTATCATCTTCGTACATACAGGTGCTTAATAATTATTACTTCCTGTTCTTTTAAAAATATACTTTTCAGGATTTTAGTGGGGATCTTGAGATCCTGTAATAAAAGATATCTCTGGTTTTAGATTATTTACTTGTCGGTTCAAGAGAAAAGTCTGACGCGGAGAGCCTGGATGCTCTAAGCCCAGCACCATCACTAGTTATGCGCGAGTCGATAAATCGCCAAGCTTCTCTGGATCTTTTGTAATCTATTAAATGAGAGATTTGGACCAGTGATCTCTGTTTCCTTCGGCTTCTGTCATTCCACAGGGAAGCTCTGACTTAGAAAAAAGCTTAAATCTTAAGTGGCCCCTCTCTGCCCACAGGAGGGGCCAGCACCCACTGCCCTGCAAACAAAGCTGACATCTGCATTCTGTCCTTCCCCACAGAGGGGAACCTCCAAAGGTTTCTTTGAACTTTCTCCTCTGGATGATCTGCTGGTGCCCAATCCTGACTAGCAACTTCAACTCCAACCTACAGCCTTCACCAAAGATGCACTAGAACATCACTGGTGCTTTCTGCCAGTCATCAACACTACCACCTCTCGCCAACTTTTTATCACATAATAACATCTCCAAAGTTACAATGTGTCTTTCCGTTAATATTTATTGAGCACTTAACAGGCTATGTCTTCTCCATTCATTATCTCCTGTAAACCACAAAGCAGCCCTGGGGAAAAGAAAGCCCAGAGACACCGAATGCATTGCCTAGGGTCACACAGCTAGTAAAGAATGGGGCTAGGATTTGATTTCATGCTTCTGCTTTTAAACACCACAAGGGAAGCGGTGCTCCTGAGTTCCTCCAAGGCTCTGAAAAAGCATGCCTGAAAAGTATTCAGGCTGCAAGTCCCACTTCACAGGGGCTTCTCAGGAGAAGGGACAAGGGAGGAAAGAACTATGGGCGAATGTGTTCCCCCCTCCCCCACAATTCGTATGTTGAAGCCTGAATCCCCAATGAGATGGTTTTAGGACTTGGGGGAAGGTAAGTAGGTTTAGATGGCGTCGCAAGGGTGGGGCCCCATGATGGGGTTAGCGCCCTCGTAAGACTAGGAAGAGAGACCAAATCACACTTCCTCTCTCTGTCTTTTTGCCATGAGAGGACACAGTGAGAAGGTGGCAGTTGGCAAGCCAGGAGGAGGGTTATCTCCAGGAACCAAATCTGCCAGCACCTTGATCTTGGACTTTCCAGCCTCCTGTGAGAATTACATTCCCATTGTCGGAGCCTCCCAGTCTGTGGTGTTTTGTCATGGCAGCTGGAGCTGACAGATACAGAAAGGAAACTCCTTCCTCTTCATTTTAATTTTTTTTTTTCCTTTGAGGAACTCCTGCCTAGTAACCCTTCTGGCCCTGGCCTCTAACCTCTACGGCTGAAGAAGGAGTTACCTGAGAGTCCTACCTGGATGGAATGGACCCATTTATTAGTAATTTAAGAGTAATTTACTACAAGCACAGAGGAGTCACTCTTTTCTAACCTCTCCACCCAGACTACTGCAGAGAGCAATCTGGGCTCAGTGTCTCTGCCTCGAAGAGGACAGTCACCTGGGTGGGGTGACTGAAGGTCTACACCGGGCTGAGGGTAAAGGGGGCACACTTAGGGAATATTAGTGACTACTTTTCACACAGACTTAAAGTCACATTTTCCAATCGACTTTATCTATGATAAAACGGACATGTTTATCTTTATCCGTCTGTCTGTTTCTTAATTGGCTGAGAAGGTGAGAAGGGGAGGTGGCTGACACACGGCTGCCCCCGAGGCAGAAGGTAAGACCTGGGACGGCATGAGCCTCTTCCGCTCCAGCCCTGTGGCTTTGGGGAAATGACTTAACTCCACTGTGACTTTCTCCTTAGCGCCTGGCACGTAGTTAAATGCTCAATAAATGGTAGCCGTCGTCATTGATTAGAACGGATAAGAAGAATCTGCTGTCTTTTATTCTACAGTTTATTAGAGCGGACGTCACTCCAAGCCTCCTCGGATGAAAGAGCGATTGTTGGTATTCGTCAAATTCTTTTGGTGGATAAGTATCTATCGGGGGAAGGGTAAGGAGAGACCGAAGAATTTGGGCAAAGAGGGAAGAGCATTTTCCTTGCTCTTTGCCCAGGAATGGGGCGTCGAGGCTGATAGGGTGGGACTGCACGGAGGACACAGGCCGGGAGCCAGCTCAGCATCTGTCTGCAGGGCCCTGGATCTGGAGGGAATGTGATGGGCAGGCCAGCCATAAGGAAGAGAGGAGGATGGTCAGTAAAACAGCGTCCCCAGCTTTCTAGCCTACCCACCGGAATTCGTACAAAGCCATTGGCTGTCTCTGCATCAGCCTGATTCCCAAGGGCTTCTGGAAGCTCTTTCAGACCCTCAGCCCTGCTTTGAACTGCAAAACCCGGCACGGAGAGTAGGCCCTGACGAGGCCGAAGCAGTTCTCACCAGCACAGTCTTTCCCTCGACCTTGATCGAGCCGTGACTGAACTCCGCCCTTCTTTATTAAATGGCAGTGACTGACACCGTCCTGGGCTGCTTTCTGTTTCTCACTCTGATCCCTCCATCGTGACACGACACAGTATGCCCTTGATCCTCTACGTGAGATGTGATCGCTCCCCTTGGTGACGGAGCATGGGTTTCCGAGGCAGGCAGCTCTGGCATAGAGTCTTCCTGTCACCTTTCACTAGCCGAGTGGCCTTGGATAAGCTCTTTTGAACCTTAGTTGCTTCCTCTGTGGCACAGAAATAACAGTATGCGCCTTGCTGTGGCGGAGACTCATGAGGTGATCTCTGTAAAGCAGCGGTCCCCGACTATTTTGGCACCAGGGAGGGGTTTCATGGATGACAAATTTTCCGCGGACCAAGGTGGGGGAGGGGTAATGGTTTTAGGATGATTCAAGCGCATTACATTTCTTGTGCACTTTATTTCTATTATTATTACATTGCGATGTGTAATAAAATAATTATACGGCTCGCCATGATGCAGAATCAGCGGGAGCCCTGAGCTCGTTTTCCTGCAACGTGTCGGTCCCTTCTGGGGGCGATGGGAGACAGTGACACCCGGGGTGTCTGTCTTATGTCCAGTCCACTCCGTAATCTCGATTTGGTTGCTGTCACTGCAGAAAACCCTGCTTCACAAAGATAGGATGCTGGAAATGAAGCCGGCTTTTCAGTGCTTCGGTGGCAGTCTCAGGATATTCTGCCTTGACGTTAATCCAGAATGAATGAAGAGTTGAAGTCGTCTCAAAGATACTTTTAGGGCCACCGTCATGTGCGATCACAAGCAGCTGATCCTCTTCCAGCATGGACAAAGTCGATTCACCTGGCTTATTCACAAACGGGTCACGGATCCATTCCTTCCCAGTTCGGGGGTCTTTTGTGGTTGGGAAGTCATGCTCAAATGCTTTTTGAAAGCTGAGACAGGTAATCGTGCCCCAACTGGGAGGAAGAAGGTCCTGGCTCAGTCTCTTTCAAAATCTCTGCGTCATGCTCAAACGCTTTTTGAAAGCTGAGACAGGTAATCGTGCACCGACTGAGAGAAAGAAGGCCTTGGCTCAGTCTCTTTCAAAATCTCTGCAAATGTTCAAAAATCCCAGTGTTCACTCGTCGCCCCCATAATCCCAGATTGGCTTTGAATGAGACCACTTTATCTGCCGATTTGAACACAGTTGTCGTTCTCCCCTGGAGTGACAGATAGAGTTGGTTAAGAAAGTCGAATATGTCACACAAGTAAGCAAGTTTTGCGACCCATTCTGTGTCACTGAAATGTGCTGCCAGTGGGTGACTGTTTTTCTGAAAGAAATCTCTGGAGTGGTTCTCGTAACTCAGAAACTCTGGCCAGTGATCTACCGATAGAAAGCCCTCTCACCTCCGTGTATGAGAGAGGACACGTGTGCTCTGAGTCTATCTCCTCACAGAGCTGGGTGAACAGACGTGCGTTAAGGGCACGTACCTCAATGTGGCCGATCGTTTTAATCACAACCTGCAAAACGTTGTGAAGTTCAGGTGACATTTTCCGGCTAGCCAGCATTCCTCCATGGATGACAGTGCATAGCAGACTCACATTCAGAAGTGACCTCTTTGATCTGAGTACTGAAACCGGAAAGCCGTCCAGTCATGGCAGTGGTTCCGTCTGTGCATATATAGACACAAAATGAGCAGTTCGGTTTTCCTGATAGGTAATCCTTCAAAGACTGGAATAGTTCTGTAACCGTGGTGTCGACTGGCAACAAAGTGCACATAACATATCCTCGTGCACATCCTCCTGAAAAATAAATGGCACAGAAACAAGCATTATTGCCTTGTCGTGAACATCGGTAGACTCGTCAACCTGGATTGCGTACCAGAGTGACTCATTAATCCTCTAACAACTGTGCCTCAGTGTGCTCTGCTATTTCGTTGATTCATCTAGCTATGGTGCTAGCCGAAAGAGGAACACGTGCCACCTTCTGAACTGCAGCCTCTCCTAAAAGTTCACGACAGATGTCCTTAGCAGCAGGCACAATCGACTATTCACCGATAGCTCAGCAATGCGGTTAGCCGCTAAGAATGATGCTCTCAGTGCAGACACGTCTGATGAAGTGGCGGCCTTCGATAATTGCTTCTGTTCTTCGTGTTCACCGTTTTTTTCTTTTGAACAACTCCAAAGGCTTGTCTTCTAATGCAGGGTGCGTGGTCTCTACGTGGCAAAGAAGTTTTGAAGGTTTCATGGCTTCGTTGGACAGCCGGTCATGGCATACTACACAAAGCGGGCTTGGAGAACGTGAATCCCCTGTTGCAATGAACCGTAATTTAAGTAGGACTCTTGGTATTTTCTTTTAAATGCAGCCTTCTTTTTGTCGGCCGTCTTGAGAGTCTTCTGCTGTCTCATCATTGAGTCTTCCCCCATTTTCAAAGCTCTCCGGTGATGTTTGTTTTTTATACATTTGGGCTAGGGTTAGCTTGTGGGCTTACCAAAACTGTGACGGAGACAAGGGCACAGTGCAGGAAAGGGGCGCAGACAGAAGTGGTAAATAAAATAATGGGCGGGCCACACACAGACTAAAAAATAAGTGTTGGAGTCTGACTTAAAGCCTGTCACCAGATGCGGCTGTATAATCAAAGTTCATCAACTCATCTGCCACTATCAAGGCTGCCACCAGATGCAGCTTAATTGTCACTTGCCACTTACTGATAGGGTTATGATAGGAGTCTGCAAGCAATTGATTATGTATTATGGTCTCTGTGCAGTCCGAACTCTCTGCTAATGTTAATTTGTATTTGCAGCCGCTCCCCAGCGCTGGCATCCCCACCTCAGCTCCTTGTCAGGTCATCAGGCATTAGGTTCGCATAAAGAGCGTGCAGCCTAGATCCCTCGCATGCGCAGTTCACAATAGGGTCCGTGTTCCTATGAGAACCTAAAGCCTGATGATCTGAAGCAGAGCTGAGGCGGTGATGCTAGCGCTGGGGAACAGATACAAATACAGAGGAAGCTTTGTTCACTCGCCCGCCACTCACCTCCTGCTGTGCGGCCCGGTTCCTAACAGGCCACTGACCAGCACCAGTCCCCAGTCCGGGGGCTGGGGACCTCTGCTGTCAAGGGTTTAGTGTCGCCCGATCTGTGCATTACAAACGGCTGCTAAGAGTGCATGCACGGGCAAATGCGTGTCTGCCTGGGGAACCCCAGCGTCCTCTCTAAGGCTCACCTGGAGTTCGCTTCTTCTCTGAAGCTTTCCCCGACTTCCTTCAGTGGGGTTCATTACTTCATATTCGGTGATGCCCTAAGACCTTAGACATACTTCAGTTTCAGTGCTGACAAAGAGATTATGAGCTCCTTGAGGGCAGTAAATGTATATATTTGTAAATTAATAGACTTTTTTAGAGCAGTTTTTGGATTACAGAAAAAAATCGATCAGAAAGTACAGAGCTATCAGGGGGATTACTTCGTAATGTATATAAATATCTATGTTGTACATCTGAAAATAATGTATATAAATATCTAAATATCTGAAACTAATGTAATATTATATGTAAATTATAATTGAAAATTTGAAAAATAAGAAGTACAGAGTCGCCACATGCCCCCATACTCCCCAGCAGTTTCCCTTATTATTAATATCATGTGTCGGTGTGGCACATTTGCTACAATTGATGAGTTGATACTGACGCATTATTATTAACTAAAGCCTATGGCTTACGCGAGGGGCTAGTCTTGGTTTTGCGTGGTTCTATGGGTTTTGACCAATGCAGATGTCAGGTATCCAGCACCATAGTATCATACAGAAGAGTTTCACTGCCCTCAACATCCCCCATGCTCCATCTGTTCAGTCCTATCCCCACCCCCCCAAACCCTGGCAACCAATGATCTTTCTACCATCGCTGTAGTTTTGCCTTTTCCAGAACGTCATATAGCTGGAATCATACAGTACAGAGGTTTGGGTGCCACTAAATACCTTATATGCGGTGGCACCTGGAGACGTCAGACACTCGTTTGTTTTAGCACCGATCAAAGAGACTGTGACCTTAAGGGCAGTATTTCTTTTTCTTTTTTCTTTTTTCTTTTTTATTTACTTTAGGATCTCCCACAATACTAAGTACATAGTAGGTACTAGGTATTCAATAAAATAATAGTAGTGGCAATAACAATAAACTATTAGTTATTGTTATATACTTAAAAGTATATTACGAACAATGAAGAATGGAATTTTTTAAAAAAAAATAGTTTCTAAAATTAGGGATCTTACAGTCTGGGCAGGCCGCCAGTTCTTTTTGGCTGATTTTTATGAGTCCTATTAAAACAATAATTCTTTTCAACTCCAAAATTCTAAGCAAACTCCTAATAACCACCATAGCCCACAACTATAATTTGAGATGAATCGTGTGACCAGTTTTGAATTTCAGCTCTGACCAAACACTTTCATTTCAAAACCCAAGTTAATTCTTTTTATTCCCCCCCCCACCCCCCACTGACTACAAAAGCGCAGAAGAATGGATGGGAGAGAACGAGATGATTCACTGTTTACTTAGAAGTAGCCTCTGCATGATGAGGAACAAGTTAAGGAGACGGAGGGTTACTTCACAGATCAGAATATTAACCAAGGAGTATTTAGAGTAAACCTCTAGACCTGGGTAACGAGGGCAGAAGAATAAACGGATGCGCCAAGGAAACGAACTATCATAATAAAATCATATTCTTAGACAAATAAGGGAACAGTGGTAAAGGCACACACTGAGCAAAGTCAACTAGAGTCGCCCTTAGAAAATCAAGAGTTCTGAAGGGTTCTGGCACCTTCTTGGCCGCACTGCACTGTCTGAGACACAGACGCTGCTCTCTGAATATTTTTTTCAGAATTAGACTGGTAATGTTTAAAAGAAATAAAATGAAAAAGGCTCGCCATCGTCACGACGCTTCGGGCTTTGCCTTCATCCTTTTATTTGATGTTCAAAATGAGAGCACAGGTTTTGGCATCAGACGGAGCCTCACATATTTTAAAAATTGAAGTATAATTTAGATAATGTGCAGTACATAAATCTTACATGTATAGTTGGGTGGGAGAGGGAGAGAGAGAGAGAGAGAGAGAGAGGGAAGTAGGGAAGGAGGGAGGGAGACAGAGAGGGAGAGACAGAGAGAGAGTTAGACCCTAGGATGAACCAAACTGATGCCCACCTTTGGTGTCTGTGTCTTCCTGTAAGCCACTCCCAGTGAGTGCAGACAGAATCTATGATTTTCACCTAACCAGTAGAACATGGCCAAGGTGATAGGATGTCACTCCCATGACTATGTTATGTTTTTTAAAGACCCCCACCTTACCAAATCGGAAGGAGAGACTCTCATTGCTGGTCTGACGAATCGAGTGGCCACCTTGGAGAAGCCCATGTGGCAAGGAACCGTGAGCAGCCTCTAGGACCTGGGGGCAATCTCCAGCCAATAGCCATCGAAAACCTGGGGCTATCAGTTATACAGCCATGAAGAAGTCATTCTGCCAACAACCTGAATGAGCCTGGCTGCTGGTTCTTCCCCCATCAAACTTCCAGATAAGAACACAGCCCGGCCCACATCTTGATTGCAACTCAGAGACAAGGACCTAGCTAAGCTGTGCCCAGACTCTTGATCCATGGAAACTGAGAGAAAATACATATGTGATGTCTTAACCCACTAAGTTTGTGGTAATTTGTTTTTGCATCACAGAGAACTAATACAATATTAATGTAACCACCAGGCTGATGAAAATATAGAACATTCTAGCACCTCGGAAGATGTCCTCATGTGCCCTACTGGTTAGTAATGCCTACCACCCCAAGGGGAAAGATTATTCTAACCACTATCGCCAGAAATTAGTTCCGTTTGTTTTTGAATCATGCAGTATGGATTCTTTTGTGCCTAAAAAAGTATCACTTCTTTTACCTAATGTCATGGCTGTGAGGTTCATCCATGTCCTGTGTGATGGTAGCTCATTCTTCTCCGCTGTTTGAATGTACCACGTCCTACTTCAATACGATGAACACTTAGGTTGCTCCTACCATCGGTAATTATGCTTCCATGAACATTCTTGAACATGCTTTTAGTAGGGAAAAAATCGGGCTTCCACTTGGTGTACAGCCAGGCGTGGCACTGCTGGGTCACAGCGTTGGCCTATTTATTGGTACCACTGGGCATCTTTTCAAAATGGTCATATCAATTTACATTCCCACAGGTGATATAATAGAGCATCGGCTGCTCACAACAACACATGGTCTTGTCTTCGCCTGTTCTCTTGAAAAAATGAGGATAACAACAGTACCCACTATCCAGAGCCGTTTCAAAAACCAAGTGAGAACATATACAAAATGTCCTCATGACATAGCACTTGTTTGATAAATGGTAGATGTTTCGTTCCACTTTGCTTTGCCAGTTCACGCAGGTAGAAGTGGCTGAGCTGAGAGTCAAATCCCAAGGGACGAATTTCAAACTCTGTCCTCTTTCCACTGACCCCCACCAGGCTACTTTCCAGCCATTTTTATTGGGCAACGATCTCCACAATATTTCAAAATTATCTCTTCTTGTAGACTCCCTTCTCCAGCATAGATGGCCAGGAAGAATGTGCTCTCGCTATATGACTTAAAAGACAAAGCGAATTGCAACTCGACAATGTAAAGGGTATTTGTGATTTCTTTTACAGAAAATGTCCACACTCTACTGCAATATACTGGAGAGCATTCTCTCTACCGAATACCTCCTGTTGAAAGTGGCCTTGACTGCCTTCGCTGATTTCTCCATCTGAAGAGCTTGTTTTATTCGTGGTTGGTCCTAAATTGTCAACTTCTTCACTTTTCTGCCATATTAACAGACCAATTGCTGTATCATTTATTCCTTGTCGATATGATGAGTTCTGTTCACGAAAGGATCGTGTGTTGGTGGCCGTGAAGCCTGGCGACGCGGGCCTCGCAGCCCAAAGACAGGACGGCAGATGGGTGACATGGCTCACACATCGGAGAGCGCTCCAAGGACCACACAAGGGCCTGTTTGGAAATCCCAAAAGCACCCGGGGCCAGTCTGGCATTAAGGCTTGTTTGCCAAAGCGCTAACGTGTTTGCAATGCACTGGAATGTGATAATGTCGATTTAATGTTTGTGGAAAAAAGGCAGATGAAATAAAGTCAGATTGAGGACACCATCCAGAGAGGGTGACACGCTCTCAGAGAACATCCGTCGTGGTGATCCGGACTCTTTTAGACGCATCTTCAGTATCCCTTTGTGTTTTGCCCGTTTGCCTTTATCCCATTCAACGACCTTGTGTGTTGAAAATACGTGAAAGTTGCAGATGAAAAGGACAGTTATGACTTAAAAGGTAAAAGTGAGAAAGAAAAGAGATAATCAACATTCAACCAGGAACACTGAAAACCGGCTCAGGACGTGCCAATCCCCCCAAACAGGGACTTGGAATCATTTGTCGTTTTAGCCCTAGCATCTTGTGCAGGTGACTGATAGAAGCTTGCTGAACGAACAAGTCGGGTGTGAAGACAGTGTAACCCAGACGGAGAGACAGCTGGTACTGCACGATTTCCAAAAGGCCCTGGGCACCATCTCTGGTACACATCTGCCAAGGACCTGGTTGCAGGACGAGGTGCTGTAAGCCCAGGTGATGGTCACACGGGGAGGATGTGCAGAAGCCAAGTGACTGGGACTTAGGAGGCTCGAGGACTTTTATGGACTTATCCCATAACAGACACAGCACTCCCGCCGGCCAGACTGCTGGGGATGCGAAAATGGACTAGACTCGGCCTCCCCCGTGGTGCGCAGGGTCCGCTGAGGCAGGGGAGGAGGGGTGGTTACGGACGTGACAGGAGCTGTGGCGGGATGCTGGTGGCCACAGTGACGTGCTGAGAGCAGCCGAGTCCCAGCCACGTCCTCGCCTGAGCCCCGCCACGTCTGACCGGCCTTCCGAGGGCAGGCATCTCGCTGTGCCGGGTGTGCTACTTCTAACGGGTCTCCCCACCATTACAGAGCCACGCATCCCCTGAGAACCGGACCTGTCTCTGCAGCTGCACGCCCTTCTCTTCCCTCGGCCGCCCCTCTCCTAGGCCACACACAATATCATTCATTGATATCCGTGAAATTAGTTGAGCTTATATAATGCTGAGTATTGTTAAAAACTAAAAGGGTAATAAAAACAGTATAATGTCTATTAAATGTATATGTAATACCTACAATGTGCCAGGTTGTGTTTTAAGCATTTACATGTTTTAACTCATTTAATCCTCACAGTAACCCTAGGGGGTAGGAACTGCTAACCGTCTCATGTAACAGATGAAGAAACCAAGCTCTCTCTAGGGAGGTGGGCAATTTGCCCAAGATGACCCATGGCTGGAACTTGACCTGGGACCGTTGAGCTCCAGACCCCACCCTCTCACGACAACGTGCCTTCCAGGAGGTTAAACAGAACAACAAAAACAACAAAAACCCCACAGAATCAGAGGTTAAGTATGAAAAAAACTGTCAAAGGAAATTAGATGTACGATAGACTACCAGAAACATAAACGTTTGGTGCTCACTTAAAAATAATAAACGAGTAGAAACGTATATGCAAGTAGCTGAGAAGGTGTTAGAAACGGCAAGATAAATAATAAACAGGCATGTAAAATCATTTATTAAAAGTATGGAATAATCTGGGATTGTATAGATACGTATGCACAACTGGAAACATTTATTATGAAATCTTGGTAGAGATGGAACTTCCAGGTAAATACATTTTCATTTTCTCTGAATAAATGGGTTGTGAACAATTAAACATTTTTGTTGCTATTGCTATTACTATTGTCCTGCATGTGATCGTTCTGCACTGGGTACTCTGTTGCATATTTCATTTCATTGTTAAAACCACCCTAGGGAAAGTTTAGTATTGGCTTCTTTTTATAAATAAGGAAACTAAAGCATGGAGAGCTTAAATAAATAACCCCAGGTCCTCAGCTGAATGTGTTGGCAGAGCTGGAATCCAAATCAAGGTCTGTTTGGCGTTTAAAGCCTCAGTGTACCCAGTATGAAGCTTCTCTCTGCCGAGTAACCCACCATCACAGTCATGGCACAGACATTGAAGTGCTACTGTGGGAAGCGCCCCGAATCTGGAGGTCATGACCTGGCTTCCTTCTCCAGAACAGCATGACTTGGGGCAAGTCTCCCAACCTATGTGAATCTCCATGTTCTCATCTGTAAAATGATGAGAATTATATCTTGTCCCAGGATTACTGGTAGAGCAAATTAAAATAAGTGAAGACCTAGACGGGAACTTGTCAATTCTTTAGTGTGTGGTGGGGGGGGGGGTGGCAGGGAGGCAGGGAGAGGGTGAGGTGGTTAATTTTAGGTTTCAGTTTGGCTGGGTCATGGTGCCCAGCTTTTGGGGCAAACATTAGTCTAGATGTTGCTATGTAGATCTTTTTCTTAAGATGTGAGTAAAATTTAAATCAGTAGATCTTGAGTAAAGCAGATTACCCTTCAGAATGTGGGTGGGCCTCACCCAATCAGTTGAAGATTTGAGAGCAACGTTTAAGATTAACGTTTCCCAAGGAAGAAGGAATTTGGTGTCAAGACTGCAACATAGAAATGCTGCTTTAGTTTCCAGCCTGCCATACAGGTTTGGGGTTCACCAGTCCCCACTATCACGTGAGCCAGTTCCTTAAATGTCAATCTCTCTCTCTCAACAAATGTATCCTATTTCCTATTAATTCTGTTTCTCTGTAGAATTCTGACTAATACAGGGCAAGTCTGGAAAGTCTTCAAAAAAGGGAGATCCTGCCTGAACCAAGTCCCCCCGAAGAGTAGACATGTAGACCCCGATAGGCTTCAAATGCCAAAGACGCTAAAGACAGCTCACCTGTAACCAAGGCTGTCATCTGCTCTCTAGATGACAGGCGGGAGGTAAGATCTGTAGGATGCTAACCGAGGGATGTGTGGGAGCTAGGGGTGCACCTGGTGATGGGAGTGGAAACTTGGAGTGTTCAAAGAGGCCGAAGCCATGGTGGGGAGTGAGGAGGAGTGAGAGGACACTCGAGAGCTGAGCCACCTGGTGAAGAAAGGGCCTGGATCCTCCCCTCACAGCCTGTGCTTCTCACTCACCGCTTTCTGACATGACCATCCATCTACTCATCTACCTACAATCTCGGCACCACCCAGGGCTGCATGCTCCTTCGGGGCCCAGGCCAGGAGCTTTCCCCGGGCCGGGCACCTGCTTCTGGTGGTCTCTCTGCCTGAAAAGCCAGTCTTGCAATTCTTCACTTGGCAATTCAAAGCTATTCCTTTTTTAAGGCTCACTTCACACATTACATCCTGCCTTTTCTACAAGGAGAATTAAGCATCCCCCTCATCTTTCTTCCCCTAGTTCTTTTAGATGCGTTTATCAGTATCACAGGCTGCAAGTTTCTTGAATTCCTGGTGCCTAGCTAGCATCATACCCAGTATTCAGTAGGGGTTTAATAAACATTCATTGAATAAATTGGGCCGGAAAAGATTTGCTTGGTTTCGAGAGGATTTTAAGCAACCATATCTGTGGTCATAGGACTGATAAGTGGCTGATCTGAGATTCAAGTCGAAGTGTTTAGCTCTAAATTCAGGATTCTTTCCACTACACCACAGCTGATACACAGGCTGGGAGTTAAGGGACGTCCTTGGGGCAAACCCCAATTCCTGAAGGTGATGGCGGAAAGTTAACGAGCCCCCAGAATCGACCAGGTACCATTTATTTAGTGTCTAACATTTGCCAGATTTGGACACAAAATTCCCACTGACGGAAAGGGAAGGTCCAGGAGCAGAAGGCAGGAGAAATGTCAGAATGCTCCTCAAACTTCTGAGCACAACCCACAGGAAGAAATGCATTTTGCATTATAAAGCAGCGGACACATTCACGGACATAGACACGCACGGAAAATATTTACAAACAACGCTGCCCCTTACCACATGCCATGCGTTCTGATAGTCTCTGTTCTGTCTTCTTTTATCTGGTTCTGGTGGACTAACTAATGGGACGAATCCCAGAATTGGAAAAATACTGCAGCTCAGTAATGTGAAAACGGCAAGAGCGTGAAGGTGCCCTGGGCACAGACACGAGCCTTCCCTCAGCCCCTGGTCTTCCTCCTTCCTCTCGGCCCACATTCTCTTCCTCTTCTAATGCAAAGGCAGCTGGTTTCAGGGGGCCATCTCCTTCCGCCCGCCTTCCCAACAAATAGATGCGATTTCTCTTTTGCTGGTAAATTCTAATGCTAACTTGTAGCTACTGAAAAATTTATTTACACAATAACACTGACATGGCATGTTCTATGTTGTCATATAAATGGAAAACCATAAAGGGGCTCTTTTTCTCTTCTGTTTCAGTATTTCCACAAAACAGGAAGCCCAAGAACTCAGTTCCGGCGATTGTTCAGGCCTAACCATGCCGAGGACTAGACTGATGTCACCTCCACCGGGCCCTCAGGATCCAAAGGGTAACCTAAATCCCGGACTCTCGTGTGGCTCTCTGAGTCTCTTCCTTGGTCACAAATAATTTTACCGAGGGGTCCAATCTAACCATCAAACCCTCGTTCTACTTCTTCTTTGTTTGTGGACTGAGTTTACATGCCAGCAAGGCCGGACCCCGTCGCTGAATCCCAGCCCCCCTCTCGGTGGCACGCTGGGAAAGGCATTTCTTTCTTTCCTTATTCTTTTTCTTTTAGGTGAGGCGACCCTTGGGTGACCTCACAGATTGCAAGGACCTTGTCAGCTTACAATCCCTTATTTTTTTTATTTTTCAATCCTACAGCAACTGGTCTTCCTAGGTGGTCTCCCATCCAAGTACTAACCAGGCCCGACCCTGCTTAGCTTCCGAGATCAGATGGGATCGGGCTTGTTCAGGGTAGCATGGCCGTAGACCAGGAAGGGCCTTTCTCTACTGGTAAGAATGCTCGTAGAAACCACGAATGCTAACCACGTGGCTCTCAGAAGTTGACGACAGCTTCCGTGACCTTCCTTCCCTCCACCCACCCCTCCCCAGTCGCCTCCAGCTTTCCAAGCTTCTTTGTACACACACTCACGCTAGAACAGAATGCTCGCGCTTGCGATTTTCGCTTATCTGACGTGTTTGCTCAGTCCAGCCTTGTGTATGGTGTAAACAGTGGCTGGTGCAGGAGAAGGCTGAGCTCATTGCTTGCACAGTTCAACTCTCTAACCGAGCCAGTTCCCTCTGGTCTCGGCCTCTGCTCAATCCTATGACAAACGGTAACGTTTCAAATCCACAACCAGGTAGGTGTGTGGATTTAAACCAGGTAGCTCAGGTCAGGTGTTCCTCCAGGAGCCCTGGCAGGCAGAGCAACTGAGGAGAAACTTGGGCTTGATTAAATTCCTAAGGTCACTGAGCTGTACCTCAGCTTTTTTTCGTACAATTCTGTGGGCACTTCCAGTATGATGCGAGGCATGCGTGTGTTTCTAAACAGACACGCACCCCTCTTGCTCTGTAAAATGGTGTATGAAAGATGGGGTTCGTGGGGGGGGCAGGGATGAAGTGGACCACTCGGACCCTCATAGCTATCATCAGAGCCCTAATGAAATGGTAATGATCTTGATTAAAAGACTGACACAGTGAAAAAGGCATGTTAGACTCCTAGTAAAAAAACAAAAAACAAAAAACAAAAAACACACAACAGCAAATATAAGACTTCACCTTTTAAAAAAGGAGGGAATGAAAAGTAGGAACTCGACCAGATACCCATATTCACAGCAGCCCTGTTCACAATAGGCAAGAGGTGGAAGCAACCAAGTGTCCACTGACAGACGAATGAACAAGCAAAATGTGCTCTCTCCATACAATGGGATATGATGCAGCCTTCAAAAGGAAGCAAATGCTAACAAAGGCTACGACGCGGATGAACCTCGAGGACAATTATGCTCAGTGAAATAAGCCGGACGCAGGAGGACAGATACCGTATGATTCCACTTATGGGAGGCACGGTAGCCAAAATTATAGAGACGCAAAGTAGCATGGTGATTGCCAGGAACAGGGAGGAGCGGAGAATGGGGTGTTTCTGGTTAATGGGTACAGCTTCAGTTTTGCAAGATGAAAAGAGTTTCTGGACACGGACAGCGGAGATGGTTGCACAGCGAGACTTTACTCCGTGCCGTTGAAATGAGCGCTTGAAAGTGGTTAAGACGGGAAATTTTATGTTCTATGTGTTTTACCACAATTTTAAAAACAGGGTGTGGGTAGCTTCACGGAAGGGGCTTAAGGGTTAACACCGATGAATTATGGGGACGGGGGCAAAATGCACACAGGTTGAGCAAACTGAGCACAGAAAAGTGAATGACAGGGGCTGGCCGCCCAGCTCCCTGCGGCGTTAATGGAGGCACCGAACGCTCACGCGCGGGAATCTCTTAACTGGAACTACTGTCACATTGTAGTGACATCCTTCCCCTCTTCGCCAGCGGCGTGGAGCGAAACCGCCGCGCGGAAGCTCGACCTTTAGCAAAACGCACTGTGCTACGCTGTCGTGACCAAGTCACTCGGTCACGTCATCATTCCACCGCCTCTGCCTTCGCTGCCTCGCGCTCTGCCTGAACGACTGGAAATGCTACACGGCCAGGCATCGCCCCCACGCCAATTACTCAGACGACTCTTCTTAAAACTCGGTTTTTACCATATATGGAAAAACCATTCCACTGTCAGTGGTAAAAATAGCATCCTACCTAGCAGGTGTCATCTTCCACCTGTGAA
This sequence comes from Pteropus alecto, assembly GCF_000325575.1. Taxonomy (NCBI): domain Eukaryota; kingdom Metazoa; phylum Chordata; class Mammalia; order Chiroptera; family Pteropodidae; genus Pteropus; species Pteropus alecto. Next base: position 6,783,376 of record NW_006438867.1, read on the forward strand.
CAAAAGATGGGGGCTGCCTCGGTAAGCCTGACGAGCTCGGAAACAAAAAGGAACCGCGTGGGATGTTTGGATCACAAAACAGTTGCTAACTGAGCAGGTTATACTGGCAAGTCACATCCTAAGGCCTATGTGATAGATTAATCTTTCTTTGAGCAAAACGTATCCACTGTTTTTATGCATCTAGAATAACATAAAGGGTCGGAATGCTCTCTTCTCCAGACCTCCAAACATAAACACTCAGGTCCGGAGCGAGACAAACCCAACATTGCTCATTACTAACTCTCACCCACATCCCTCTGCAAACCGCCTTTGGTACACGTTAACTGTCCTGCACCTAGCAATGTAAAAGAAGTAGACATCTCTCCATTTTACTCTTTATCTAACCTTAGAGATTTCCCCGCTTTACTTTCTCCCACTGCCTTAATCTACCACCAACTGGATTTTATGGAATTGTCCTTCCATCTTCTCCTTTGATTCTAATATATAAAACACACTGCGAAATGGCTATTCCCAGGAGCGTTTTCTCAATCTGTTGAGATTTTGCTTCCGGGACTAGCCCCAAAATCTTGGTTCAAATAAACTCTTTAAACCTTTCTTTAGGTTTAAAATTTCTCTCATCAACACGTCGATGAATGCTTAGAGTTACAGACTGCGGGAAATAATAAACTCACCTAGAGGCCTATTGGGGAAAGAATCTATCGACATTAATCCAGAATCACCAAAATAATCCCTTCCCTTTATTTCCAGGTGGAACACAACTTTTCTCGGAAGAAAACATTTTATGTCTTAATAAGGTCTCACGGATGAGGATCTTGCATGAGTGTTCAAAACAAGGGGACGGGTTGAACAAATGTCCCACAGGGTAGAGTCCAAACTGTACCGCACAGAGCCAAGCACCGAAGAAGATGCTTTTGATCCAAGGGGATATGCTAACATGATCATGATCAGACTTACAGGCGGGTAAGGAAATCATTGCTGATTTAAAAAATTAATCCGTACACCTCCTATAATGATATCTACAAGAACATTTTCGGGGGCATTTATAGCCTACATTCCTCTGTGTTAACTACCACAGCAGTCTCTATACTACTTCTTATCTTAAGGCTATGAAGATAAGACTCTAGACTATTTAGTGACATATCTCCTCAGTATCAATTTTAGTTATCAATGCCTATCTTTAAATTAAAACCACCGGATTTTCTATAGACCTGCCCGCATGGAAGCCACTAATAATCTCAGATATATTTGCTGATTGCGAAGACAAGGCTGGCCGAATCTGACGGTTAATTGTGTCAGATTTAAAGAGTCTGGTGCCTCATTCTACAAGAGGAATTGCCTTGCGGGCGGGGCCAGAATACTCACAGTTCATTGGCTGTAATCCCTGGCAATCATTTTTGAATGAGAACAGGCTTTGTCAACAGAATCAGGATGTTCAACCCAAGTCAGTTGCTTGAGGCTCCCTCTACCCTACACAGAATGTGGATAGGTGCTGCCTAAAATACCATTTCCCCACGTGTCTCCCTGCTGTCCAATCAGCCAAGGTTCCCAAACCCATTTTCTTCCTCCGAGTGTCCAAGGCTCTCCAGAAAGTGACCTCACACTACCTAGTCAGTTGAAGTGTCTCCCACTCCCAGGGTGCTTGTCCACCTCCTACCTCCCATCTGAACAGCCGCCTTCTACCACCCCACCAACATCGAGCCTTCTCTCCTCCAAGAACCAGCTAGCGTTCTCTCTCTTCCATGAGGTCCTGGCCAGCACCATCTACCAACACTTCCTCTTCTAAGTCGTCTTCACAGCCTGCCAGCCAGCACCACCATCCTCTGCCATTTGTTCAAGCACGTTTCTCTTTACCTGGATCTTGAGTGGGGCTTTCCTGCACTGGACAAAGAACTTGCCAGAAATATGGATTAGGTCATCTAGATCTACTCCTGTGTGTGTCATGTGACAGACAAGGCCATATTCTGTTCGTGTTTAGAAGTACACAGTACTCCAGTACCGTTTTCCTTGGCATGCACTGGTTTCTGTTTTCACCAGACAGCCCCTCCCCCAAGTCTAACAAATCTCATCCTAGCTACTAATCCTTCATTCCCCGATCTGTAAATTGAGGATTGTAAGAGGAAGTATTTTCTAGTCCTCCTCTGCTCCTGGCAGAGATCTAGCTCCACAAATGCTGCTGGTCACATGCCAACCTGCAGCCCCTGTCTCTCCTCTCCAAGGCCTGTGATTATGTTTGTTACATCTGTTAACTTTTCGCTCAGTCTCTGTCTTCTGTGTCCTCAGATTAACCGAGAACCCTCAGAACAACACATGAGGAGGGGTGCTACGGTCAGCTTCTGCACACATAACCTCTTCCTCGGAAGGGGGACCCACCTGAAACCGGCTCGAAGACCCTGCCACGTCGGTGTTTGGCAGGAATCTTCTAGCTATGTAGAATGCCACGACTGTTGTAGAAACAGCCCTAATTAATACCTTTGATGGAAAAGAAGTTAGATCATTACCTGCTGTCCAGTTAGTCGGTATTTTATGGCCATTGTAACAAATCACATTCTTCCGAGGCAGTAGAAGAATCTATTTACCCATTTCCATATTTTAACATTTTAACACATCCTTATCCATTTTAATCCAGTAGCCTATCCATGCTTTTCCACACTCTCTCTCCTGACACTTAGCAACACCCAAATCACAAAGCCATGTCGGCGTTGCCGGGGGACGGAGAAGGTGGTAGGAACAGGTTTTCTTCGGCTTGCCTGATTCGGAATCGTGGCTCATGGTGGCAAACTGCTGGAGCCCTTCATCCTGGCTGTATTCACCATGTCCCTTTCCTCTCTCTTTTCTGCCACCCCATCCCTGCCCAAAGGACCTCACGTCCTCATCCTTCATGAAGTCATAGGTCTATGAAAATCTTAGTCCAGATTTGGGGAGGAACGAAGGACTTCAGGAGAGGGGTCAGCACCGTGAGTCCAAGGGCGAGCTCCGGGCAGGAAATGGAAGACGAAGGCAAGGAGGTCAAGAGCCGGGAGGGTACAGAAGATGGCTCGTCATCCACGTTCTAAATGCTGCTGCCACCAGGACCTAGAACCGCAGTCTCTGTGGCTCCTTGCCCCGGTCTGGGGAACAGCAGCCAAAGCCTGGGGACGTGGAGTGGAAGCTGGCTGGCGTGCTGCAACCAGGCAGGTGCTGAGGGGCAGGACCGCTGCCACCTACAGGAACTGAAGGACCTCCGAGCCCGGCCGGCCAGCCTGGCACATCGGCGCAGAGTCACCTCCAGAACGGAGAGCTCCATCTCGCCGTACCCTGACTCTCCTTAGACAAGATGCGTTTCGTGCAGCAGCCAGCGTCATGCTGCCTGGGACGCAGTGCCGAGTGCTGTCAGTCCCCTTAGTTTCTCCTTCTGTCATTTTGGCATAGGCTGTCGAGCGAACGGGCATTCTCTATCTGTCCGCTGGGTGGGGGAAGGCGAGGTGGGAGGAAGGCGAGTGCCTGCTCTTCACTTTGGTGCGATGTCCCTAATGTATGCAAGGCGTGTGGCAAAGTAGATCTGGGTTCAGATCCTGACAGCTGTGTGACCAGAGGCAGGGGGCACATGTTCTCTGGGAACCGTATTCCTACTGTGCAAAGTAGGGGATCATAAAAATGACCCCACAAGGTTAGTGTTGGGATCGTCCAGGACATGGGTAACGCAAGGTCTGAGAGTCAGTGAGAAGCTGCCCCCACCCCGCACCAAGCCCTCGTGGCCAACCCTGGACCAGGAGCTTCTCGCTGACGTGGCCTTATCGAATTTCAGCACAACCACACGAGGTGTGATGACTCCCAACTTACGGACGAGGAAGTTGCATAAATAACATGCCTATGGGCATCTTGCTGGAGAGCAAAGCATGGAAGTCCCATGTTTCTGTCCTCATTCCAAGCCCTTCCCCCATCTTGGGGGCCATCTCAGAACCTCTGGACCCGTCCCACTGCAAGATGTGGCAGAAAGCTGCCAGAAAGTTTCTGAAAATACTTAAACCCTCAATTAGGGGTTCTATGCTTCCATTTGTAAGGTGTTTGAGTGACGTGAGTGGTACCGTGACACCCCCCACGCTCAGGTAATGCATCCCTTTATATAATTGACCTCGGAGTTCGAAAACTCGGTAAGAAAGACCACAGCTTGGAAAACAATAACTTTTTAAGTTTAGAAAACACACTTTTCTGTCTTCGGTCGTTCATCTTGAAAGAACAAGACTAAGCATCAACGGATCCCCAACTGATCCATAGCAATGACGTGCTGCCTGTGTCTGAGGCTGTTTATCAACACGAAACCTCTGTGCTGACGGCCCTCCGCTCCCAACCCCGGTCAGTCCAGCTGGCACTCAGGATTGTTTTTTAATTGGAAACAATAGAGAAAAGAGGAAGGGGATGACAGAAAGGGCACTGTGGTGTCCCTGCCAGACCTTCGGGCATCCGCAGTTGTCTTAAACACCACGGACTTTCTGGACATTCTTCTGCAGGCGCCTGGAGATTCGGAAGGGGCCCGGATGGCAGAAAGCAAGTGCCCTGCGAGCGGCCCTCCTCCCCGACAGCTGGAACCGGAGAGGAAATGCCCGTCCCCCTCTCTTCCTGCCCCTCCCGCTGCTCTCCCACCCGTGCCTCCCCCAGCGAATGACCGAGACTCAAATCATGGTCTCGGGACCAGCTTCTGGACGAACCCAGCCCAGAAGCAACTTGAGACTGAGAGCTGCTTCGGCAAGGGGAGAAGGAAGGGCCCAGGTGGATGATGATGAAGCGTCTCCACTCGTGAGAGGAAAAGCAGGACCGCCAGCTGAGTCTTTTTCTCAAATCCCCCGAGGCAGGGAGATGAATGGCCTTCTAAGGGAATCTTGGCGCATGAATCATGATCCCAAACTCTAAGTCATTTGCGTGCTCTACCAAATTCTTGAGAAATACAGAGAACATTGAATGCCAGAAAAGAGTAAATAAATAAAAGCAATTATCTGTTAAGGAGTAATTCCTTAAGAATGCTCACACAAAAGGTCACTGTGAAATTTTGCTACGTGCACAGAGGAAAACACAATATCTCTTGCATGGTATTTCTGCCCCAAAATGCATAACCTCAATCTTAACATGAGAAAACACCAGACGAATCTCCAAATGTAGGGAATAATTGGCTGGTGTTCTTTGAAAGCACAAAGATCGTGAAAGACAAAGAAAGGCTGAAGAACCGTAACTGTTGGGAGAAAATAGTTTAGTTTGACAACTAACTGTAATGTGGGGCTCTGGACTGGATCCCGAACCAGACAGAGGACATTTAGTGAGAAAAATGGCGAATTCGGAATAAGGCCTGTAGATTAATCATTACATAGCATGGCACCAATGTGAATATCCTGGTTTGGATCATTGTTCTGTGGTTATTTCAGATGTTAACATCAGGGGAAGCTGGGTGAAGGACATACAGGAACTCTGTCTTATTTTTATAATGTTTTGTAAATCTAAAATGACTTTAAAGTAAAGGCTAAAATCATGTTCCCTACAAATGATTAACCCGGCTCAGGATTGCTTTAACATCAGTAAATCATAATTGCAGAAAGCTTGCTAGATTGTTTCTGGGAAAGGGAAACAAAAAACAAAAAAAACAAAACAAAACAAAACAAAAAAAACGAGAAAAAGACACTGCCTGGTCCACTTTTTACAATCACACAAGCTGGAACATCCAGAGTCTTATTTCTAAGCCATGTTTCACCTATTCTTGGAAACACTGTTTTAAGGTGTTATTTCTACAAGGTTCACCTGAGACGCCCGAGCCAGGTGAATAAATAACTACAGGAGGACCTCCCGCCCCATTTGCTGGCCTGAGCTAAACGGCAGTTTTGATGAAAAGGAAAATACCAGACTTGCCCAACGTGGTGCTTAGTCTGCTTCGAAACAGCACATTATTGCCCTTGAAGTGATGAACGAATTAGGAAAGAAAAATGACGATGTTCAGTTAATCATATACCTGGACCTCTTTTGTAACCGTCGGAGGCTTCACAACTAGTGATATAAAAGGCAACAGCTTTTATAAGTTGGCCTATTTTTTACTTGCTTAATGAACATCCATTAAATACCTCCTGTATACCAGACACTAGGGCTGCAAGAATCAAGAGCACTCAGACCGTGAGGTATGCATATTCCAACAGAGCCTGCCCTGACTAATCATATTATACAACGGAGGAACACACAAAGCATTTTAGGAACGTGAGAGAGAGAAGGATTAGCTCAGATGGAAAAGTCAAGCGAGGCTTTGAGGAACAAATAGGAGTTTGTGATAAATAACGGAAGGGTGTGCGGACTTGCGAGATCTCATAGTGTGTTCGAGAGTCGTGTGTGGCTATTGCACAGGGAAGCGGGGCTGAAGATCCACGTGCTACCATGACCCAGTGGTAAACAGCGACCTTCACTGTGATTCCTCAGGACCCTTCATCAGCTCACTTTTAAAATATTAATTCTCACCACTCTCCTTCAAGATTTCATGAGACAGATAAGCTTTAGTGGTCACGATGTTAAAAAATGTGCAAGAGATTCATCTGAGAAGTCAGTCTTGGTGCTCACCCATGGAGAACCTGGAAAGCTGACCCGGATTTGGTGAGCCCGCCTACCTCATTATATTACCCTTCCTGGCCTTTTCACTTAAGCAAACTGCAGAGACTCACAAACAATACCTAGCTTCATTTTAGTCCGATCGTCATTTCAGAAGGACCTACAGAAATACACGTAAAACCGAACTTTTGAACGAGGACATTTGACCTCAGCAGAAAGGATGGCTCTTGATCCAAAGAGTTCTGTGCCTACATCTGACCCAGTTTGTTTGAGCTTCTGGATTCTCTTACCCTGGGTCCCACAAAATCTCTTTTTTATAAAGGGCTTTGAAGATGAAGACTCTACAGGTTAATCACGAGTTTTACTCCCAACATCAATGAGCCTTCTATAATTTGAAAATACCCTCTCCTCCTGCAGGAGGAATAAACTGTGGGTTGCTTATATGAGCATCTCAGCATCTGTCAGCATGTTTTACCTTCTCTGAATCCAGCACGACATTCGAGGATAACAACGGTTTGAATATAAACTACCTTCAACCTAAACTATTAGGCTTCTCGTTACTAAATATGAACTTGAAGAGCTGTTTACCCCTACAAATATACATGTGAAAACTGCAGCAAATGGATTTAATTTATTACAGTATTTGTGAGCATAAGTTATTAGAATTGGAAAAGGCCTTACAGGTGTCACAGATCTTGGAAAGAGAACAGATATGTCAATTAAGCAAACTGGTCTAGGTCAAATAGCTGAGCGGTACCAGGACCAGGAAAAAACCCAGAGCGCTTGACTCTATGTAGAATGTGCTTCCTACCTTACCGGATTGCCAGAGATGATTTTTGTAGTTCTGTTGGTTAGTAACCAGTATTCTGAAATCTCAACAACTAATTTATGTTTTTAAAAACCAAATAGCTTAAAATTTGGAGAACACGGCTTTCTGCAGTACCTTGACGTAACTTACAGTAATAAAGCTACACGGATTATCCTCTGAGATTGTATCGCTCACTTGCCAATTTTTGTTCCTGCTCCATTGGAAGAGCCTCCTGTATAGATAGATAGATAGATAGATAGATAGATAGATAGATAGATAGATAGATATAGATGGATGGATGGATGGATGGATGGATAGATAGATATAGATGATAGATAGATAGATAGACAGATAGATAGATAGATAGATAATTGTTGTGGGCCAAATGGTAACACATCCCTCCCAAAAAGGTTGAATTCTTAAGCCCTGTAATCGTGACTTTGTTTTCAAAGAGGGTCTTTACAGTTGTAATCAGTAAAGATGAGTTGATGGATGATGTCCTTATAAGAAGGACATTTCGACACAGAGACCCACACAGAGAATGCTGTATCAGGATGGAGGCAGATACTGGGCATGATGCGTGTATGAGTCACGGAACACCAAAGATGCCTGACAGCCAGAGGAAGCTGGAAGCGGCAAGGAACGGTCCCCCCAGAGCCTTCAGAGAAAGCATGGCCCTGCTGATACTTTAATTGAGACTTCTAGCCTCTGCAACTGTGAAAGAAGAAATTCATGTTGCTTTAAGCCACCCGGTTTATGGTAATTTGCTATGGCACCCCCAGGAAATTAATACGACTGTGTTATTACATGAGATACTAAAATCCATTAATATCTCAATAGATAAAGTTTATAAAAAGATACCTGATGACCAAAAAATACAATCATTATTAAACAACCATAGGAAAAATGTACTCGACCTTGCTATTTATTAAAGAAATACACATTAAAACACCAATACGGTAGTTCTCTGATTAAAGTAGAAAACATTCAACATAACATCAACAGTCGATGCAGGTGCAGTTGTTGGAAAACTGACACACTAAAACATTGGGGGACATCTGGAAGTGGTACCACCCCACCGAGAAACGATTTGTCCATACTTATTCAGTGATACTTTTATAATCACCATGGGGCAGCTGATCAGCTTCAAAAAGAATAGAGTAAAATTTCAAGAGCACATAATAACGGCAGGCCATCAGATACATCACTGAGTGTCGGACTTTATAAAAGCTAGCAGTTCAGTTAGACCTCATGGTCACCAGGTCCAAAAGGGTCAGAGGCAGCTAACTGAACTGCTATAATTTATAAATATAAAATTCCCAAACAAAAGTCAAGAGCACAAGCACTTTTTGATAATCCTTAATATTACTCATTGATAATATTATGACCACTTTTTAATAATACTTAAGCTGCATTTAAAGAAGCTTTATTCCAAAATCCCACCCCCAGTCTTAAAAATTACCATACATACTACATTCTATAACTCTTTACAGTAAAAGGTGTTTTATTACAGAATGAATTTCTCAAAGAAATCCTGGGGTAACTTCTATCACTCCAATTTTACAGAAGAGGAAACTGAGGCTCAGAAACAGTAAGCGGCTTGAACGGGGCCCGTGGAGGTCAACGCAGGACTAGAACCCACGCCTTGTCGTTTGGGTTCAGAGGTCTTCACTCCACAGCAACACTAGGAAGGTCATTGCACTGACCTTTTCAAAGGTGGAGAAGACTCAGAAGTCAAGTGACGGGTGAGGAAGCTGAAGCCGAAGGTGGCTCAACTTTGCCACGTTCACGCGGCCATGATGAGGCCCGCAGACTTGACTCTGGGCCACATGACCCCTACTCTCGTAGGTTATGGAACACCTTTAATCTCGTTTCCATCAACTAACGATGAGGCCCACAGACTTGACTCTGGGCCACATGACCCCCACTCTCGTAGGTTACGGAACACCTTTAATCTCGTTTCCATCAACTACATAGATTTGTTGCGCCCAAATCTAACAGCATTCCCTAACCACATTTTTCTTGTGAGCCTACTGTGTGCCAGCCTGTACTAGGGGCTGTCTGACCAAACCCAGCAGGCCCACGCATCGGCGACATTGGTGGACACAGTGGTCTCCAAACCAAGCCTGTCAGCGTTAGCTCTGAGAAGGTAAGAATCAAAATTTAACTAATGAATTTTCTGAGTTTCCTAGTTATTTCTGCCTATGATTGTTTATTTTTAAAAATGAGGAATTTTTGTGGCCTGGCAGTGAAAGACCATTCAGAAACTCAGACAAATAATTTCTTGTTAATAATCTGCTTAGGAAAACTTCTCTCGTGGCCACACAGCAGCCCAGCGGAGCTTAATGCTCTCGGCACAGCTTCGGAGGCCCACTGCTGTTGAAAGGGCAACCGAGAACTTCTTAATTCAGCTCAGAAAAGTGAGAACACTCTTTTCGGGAGATCCGAAGACTTCTCTAAAGAGAAGTATCCGTATCCCACATTTTCTTTCAGACTGTGCTCGCTTTGCCCACTCCTGTGAGACCAGCACCCTTGCCTCCGCCCGGCCAACGAAATCAGTCCAGAGGGCCTCATACTCCAGTGTATTTACACTCAGCAAATACCGCGAACATTTCATTAGGTTCTCTTTCTCCAGCAGTAATTCTGAGGATGAGCAAAAGGCTCCTGGCTGAGGAAGATGGATTTTGTCTAAAATTACTATTCAAGTGTGAAAGTAAAGCACACGATATAATTTTCAATCTTGCCTGATGGTTTTTGTGAATAAGGAACTGAATTCAGAAGATTATTTTCACCTTGAACAAATACGATTTTACAGGACACGCAACCTTTAGACTGCCCCTGAAAATACATATTCATTTAGAATGGATGTGCTGTCTTTTACCCAATCATTGCAAACCCGAGGCAAAGACTGGGGAGAAGGGAAAGTAGCTTTATTTATTTATTTTTTTGAGATGGTGAGTATATGAGTTTGCTAAAGCTGCCATAACAAAGTACCACAAACGGAGTGGCTAAAACAACAGAAATATATTTTCGCTCAGTTCTGGAGGCTGGAAGTCCAAGATCAAGGTGTCGACAGGGTTGGTTCTTGTGAGGACGGTGAGGGAAGTGTCTGTCCCAGGCTTCTCTCCTTGGCTCGAGCATGGCCGTCTTCTCCCTGTATCCTCCACATCATCTTCCCTCTATGAGTGTCTGGCTCTGTGTCCAGATGTTCTTTTCCTATAAGAATACCTGTCATATTAGACGAGGGTCCGCACTAATGATGTCTTTTAAGTAAACACATCTGCAGTGATCCCACCTCCGAATAAGGCCACATTTTGAGATACTGGAGGCTTTGTATTTCATAGGCCCAGGAAGCAAGATTGTCACTACTAGGGGCTAAGACGGTGGGTTACGACAAGGAAATACAGCAGTTGTCCTCTGGCTCTCCAAGGAACAAGCTGGGGGTGGAAGGAATGACTGCTGAGCTCGGAAGGACCGAATCATGTCCTCGTATTAGGTGACCTGGTCACCTAGCAGGCGACCCAGATGACATAATTTACCTTTCACACCGAATGTTGCCTTTTGCCAAGAGTTTGACTTTACTCTGCATCATCTCAGTGAGACCTTACAAAGACCGAGTAAACGAGAGCATAACCCCCTCTTTCCAATGGGTGAAAACATTGGCTAAGAAACTGAGACCCAGAGAAGACAAATGAAGAGACGAGATCTTAGCGTGAACAAGCAGCTCCCAACGTCTGAGTCCGCACCTCCAGGGTTTGCTTCTCCAACTCAATGGCCAGAGTTCCCTACAGATTGCGAAGGTCACGTCCACCTCAATATATAATGTCACGGCTAACTTCTCATCAGCCTTGGGCGAAGATCTGAGCAACAGAACAAGAGTGTTCTGTTTATGATGGCAATACCAGGCGGGGAAGTGTGAGCTCGTTAACGGCCCTGCTGGAGAACAAGGCCTCCTGGCGAGTGAAGAGCCCTCCAGAGCATTCCCAAGGCCCCGGAAACTCAGGCACACGAGTGAGTGTGCTCGCTTTCCTGGGAGATGGCTCTACAGCTGTTCATCAGCTTCTCTTGGCGGTCAGTGGTCCTTAAACCAGTAAGAACAACTGGCCTCTCAGGATGGCACCTCCATGATCGCTACTGATGTTCCCTGGCCTCTCTCCCCCCGAAAACGACCTCGTCTCCTCCATCCTGATGAGGCGCTTCCCAGTGGACGGACGCCTTTGCTGACCCAGGCTTGGCCTGGTGGCCAAAAAGAGACAGGCCGTTCTGGGTGTCGGGTCAACCGCTACGCAGCAGGTGCTGCCCCATCTGCCAATGGGACAGCCCCCGGGAAGAAGTCAGCCCTGAGCCCTGACATGGGATTCCCTGGAATCCTGGCGCAGAACCATTCACTGGGAAGGCAGTGGGGCCCTTGGGTTTTCGCGGCTTGGAAAGAACTCTGAGACCAACGTGACAACTGCATCATGTACTGTCTCCATCACTCCTCAGATAGAAGCCAAAAGATGCCCTCACGTCGGGGAGGGGAACTCAGGGGACCACAACCCAACACACAGCTTTTGAAGTTCTCCTCACTTATTTCACCTGGCAGCGTCCCACCCAGGCGCCATCCTCCCTTCCTCCTCATTTGGACCATTTGATACCACTCCCTACCAACCCGTGACCTCCTGCCAGCGACCACGAATCCCACGTGCCCCTGGAGGTACGGAAAGCGGTCTTCCACCGGAGTCCGGAGCCAGCCGTCTCCCGGATCGGGAAAAGTAAGATGCTCCAGTGAAACACTCCGTCAACACGCTGTCTGTCTGGTCCAGCATCGGGCTATCCCCTCTCCGGGAAGCCACAGCCACACTAAATGCACTTCCAGTGCCACGGAACCAGTGACGTGGAAACTCGTCCTGTGCCTTTCCCCTTTGGATCAGAACTCTGCTTTCTTTTACTGTTTTCCTTTGCGTGGCCCCAGAACCATCGTCTGCCCTGTGACACCCCAGCACTGAGGGTAGGGGCAGCCTCCGTGTCCCAGCCATCTGCTCATGTCTCTGGGGCTCTCTGCTCAGCACTGCACCTATCCACCTGTTACAGTGCCCTAGGACACCTTCTGGCCCACCTACCACCTGTCGCCTGTCTCTGGCCATTGTATTATACCTGCATGACCTGCTTTTCTTCCCTTTCCTTCAAGTGTATCTAGCACCTGCCCCACCTCAGTAAGAACATCTAGTTCCATTTCTGACTCTCTGTCTCCTCTGCACCCACAGAAACTAACCCCTCTGAAGCTCTGGGTGCTAGCGTTGACATTTACACACAATGCCACAGACATACAGAAATATAACTATTTCCTGTAGCTGATCTCGGATGTCCCAAGAGCTGCAATTTCCACTTGGACGTAGAAAAAAAGATTTAGCATGGTTATTGCGGTTTTAAATAGTCTCTTCCAGGTAAACTCAATGTCTTTGGGGCAAGCAGTCTTTCGAGTTTCTGTTTCCCTGTGCAGCATCTGGGCATAGGGCACGTCTCAGGGCGGCGGCTGATCTGCACGCCATCGTCCGGTTCTCACGGGACTCACGATCTCATCTCTGGCGTCTCTCGGTTCCACCTGCTCACCCCACCTGTCCACTGGGAATGCACGGGAGCCCATCCCGATGCCGGCTGCTCCCTCTCGCTTGTAACATCAGCGAGTACTGCGTCCTCCTCGTCTAAAAACCAGGTCTCTGTGGTCCCACCAGCTCTCCTTGCCCACCCGCCTGCCTTGATGTAACAGGAGGGATTTCTAGGTCCCACTCCCCACCATTTACAGGTGACGGGAACCCACACGTGACATGAGGGAAGCCATCGGCCACCACCTCTACCCTAAGACAGCCACACACATGAGAATTGGGACCAGAGCCCTCTCTGCTTTTCGCATCCCCTCAATCTGTTTGCATTTCCAAATATCTTGTCCTCACGCTGAAGGTGACACAGTCCCCCTCACACCTCTGGGGCTATGGTTCAGGAGGGGGCAGACGGAGCCCGTGATGGGGACACTGAGCTGGAGGTGGGCCTCAGGGGAGTCGGCCGGGGCCTCCGGACTGGGGCTCAGAAGCAAGGCTTCTGGCCACAAGTACCCCAGTGCCTGGCTAATTACCAAAACAGGGCTTACTGGATAAAAGTGGACTCTGGTGTGAATCCTGAGTTCAAGGTGAACAGAAGGCCTGTTCCCGCAACTGAGGCCCGAGAATAGGGCCAGAAAAACAAAGAGCGTGATCTAGGTCCATCAAGTGACTTTCCCTAGATCTCAGCATCAGAACCAAGCAACGGTCCATCCCACCAGAGACTTCCGTCTCGTGTAACGATTGACCTTTCACCTAACACGGCAAATCCATACGCAAGTGTTAACTCTCATGTACCCTCTGACTTAGCCCCTTTCTCTCCTCTCTCGAGGATCTAGAGCGTATGTCCGAGACATCGTTTTCTTGGTCACCCTTTCCTGCCCGAGAACCAGCACGGGGTTCGCCGTCGCCTCCCGTCGATCCTCACTCCTTAGCCCGCTGTTCGAGCCTTTTAGCCACTTCCTCCTGTGCCTCTCAGCTCTCTCATTTCCCAGGACTTTCTGCCATGGTGCTCCACTTCTGTCGGGAAAGTTCTATATCTAGCCCTGCTTTTGGCAGCAGCGAGTACCCATTTCTGCCTCCGCTTTCGAACAAAACAACATTATCGGTGCCTGTCTTGCGATAGGCACGTAGTCCCAATGGAGGAAGTAAAAATAAACGCGTTCTGGCTCCGACTTCCGAGAAGTTTCCTTTTATGGGATTCCCTTGAAGTTTCCTTTCCTATCCCAAATTCCAAATACCATGTTTTCTTAACGTCTGCTGCTAAGCCTGGCCTCGCCCACTGAACCCCTTTCTGTACTTTCTTAATAACATTTTAGAGTTGGGTAAAACTTTTAATGCTTTCGAGTGTTTTCAAATCATTTCTGACCTTCAAGATGGCCTGTGAGACATCAAGACAGATATTTTACACCCGATTTTGATTCTCGGGGTCTCGGGTGTTTCGCCTGAGGTTGCCCACTAATAAGTAAGGACCAAGACAGGATCAAAACTCGGGTCCCTTGTCCGTCTGTCCAGTACAGAATAAGTCAGCATTGCATTTGGCCAGCCATGGAGAACCGAAGAGTGGGTATGATGGCTTAACCAAATACAGGTTTATTTTTCTCTAGAGTGAGAAATTTGGAGATAAGACGTCCAAGGCTTACATGGCAGCTCCAGAGTACAGTCAGGCTCCAGGCTCTTTCTCTACTTCTGTCTGTCACACTTGGTATGTGGTTTCCATCCCTGTGGTGGAAAGATGATTCCCACCCTGAAGTACCAGCTCTGCCTTCCGGGAAAAAGGGCAAAGGGTGAAAATCAAAATGGTACACGTCAGTTACTTTTCCTTTTAGGAGCTTTCATGGAAACCCCACCCAGTGACTCTACTGCATCTTATTGGCTGAACTGTGTCACCTGGTCAACTCTAGCTGCAAGAGAGTCTGGGAGGCCGGGTGTGTGAAGCTGGGCACATTGCCGCCCTTTACAAAATCCAAGCTGTCAGAAGGTACAGATGGTTGGTTCTGTTTGCTGCACCTGCCGCCTCTCTAATCTGCCTTCTCTTACTTTCCACTGTCGTGTAACAGTCCTGCTTCAACATTTCCTTGTCCTCTCTCACCCCGGTCCCCACCCACGAAGTGTTACAATATCCCAAGAGAGCTGGGCTTCACAACAGCGGCCTGTTTCTCAGCAAAATTTCTGTTCGCTCGGAGAGGTGTTAAGAGCAACAACCTATGACAGCAATGAACACAACTGCGTGAGAGCCGCGTTCATCCTGGATTTTCTCCCTATTTCCCATTTCAAATACATGGTGCCATTGTTTTCATGAACAATAATTCCCAGCGATTCAGCATCCAAACTCCACCTTCTGGCAATCTGGAAGTAATACAAAAATCCCTTTATCTGGCACGTCTTGATTTTGAGCTATTTCCAGGCCCTGGGGATACTGAGGTGAATGAGACGGGACCCCCGCCTTCCAAGTTCTCTCTGTTGATGAGGAGACAGTCAGTCTAATATCTCGGTCCAGTCAGTGGAGATGGTTCTGTGAGTCCTCGCTGTGAGGAGTGCCTACCAGGGGCTGGTCCATGGCCTGTGGGGCCGCAGAAAGGAAGGACGCTGGTGTCTACAGGAGACCAGGGAGCATCGAGGACAGAGGACTATTGGATCTAGACAAGTTATGCCCAGAACGTGGTAGGAATTCGTCCCTTTTTTGCTGTAAACAAATGCACGAGAACTTAAAAACCCAAGTAAACACTGGTCTCTTCAAAGCAGCCCCCTAAGTGGACTTTAATCTCGCAGCCCAGGTTCAAAGCATTCCTTCGCAAATGCAATTTGTTCAAATGCAATTCCTTTTCTGGATTCCTTTCAAGCTTATATAAAAATCCTCTGAATTTCCTCACTGAGAAATCTGTGTCCTTTAGGACGGGTTTTTATTTTTGAACATATGGGGTCTCACGTGGAGACTGGAGGTGAATCGGAATGAAGCAGGAGACCGGTCTTGCTGAGTGTCTGCCACAGCTTCCTTCTAAGCTAGTTCACCTGCTGAGAGGCCTGCCTCCTTCCTTTGCATATGTAAAGCCTACAGAGATGTAAAAAGTGCTCAAAAAATCTGAGCAGGCCTTTATTTCCAGCCAGGACAATAGTGTGTTTACAGTTTCTGTCGGTTTCTGTCTTCTCAGTGCTAGGATAAGTGGTTACTTTTTCATGTGTGGCCAGTGTTTTATCCTGAAAGTCTGTGAAACCTTCAGCACGCTATCAGCACAAAGAACTGTTCACTCATCTGCTTAGAGAATGTGGATGTGGAATGATTCATCCTATAAAGCTGGCCACCTTTAAGCTTCTCATCTTGTCTGATAAACACCTGCCTCTCGTGTCACTGAATAAAGACTTGAAATGCAGCCAATAAATCAGGAAAGTTATTATTCTTAAAAAAAGAGAGTTATTGTTCTTCCTGTGTGCTTCTAGAATTCTCGCCATCACTTTTGCCTTGATCTCTGACTTCTTCCCATTTTCTCTTCTCTGCATCAAGTTTTCCCTCCTGCCAGGCTGGATCCTGGGACAGTGGTTTGATTTATGTTTGCTAAGCAGTCTCCACTTGAATTGGCTTAGAGGCGGGCATTGGCTCCTACTGGATACTGGAAGGATTTTCCCTTGACCGCCTAACGTCTGGGCTCTGCTCACTCAGTCACCAGCACCTTTGTGCAAAGCCACCCCGTATTGCATCAGCCATGTGGCTCTCCAGTGAGGACTCCTGCGGACACATGGGGACTTGATATTTCTCTGGCATGACTCCCTCACACAAGGCGCTGGGCACACACGGAGGAGAGTACAAACAAGCCTCCAGCAAAGATGGCCCTTAAACAGGGGATGAGGTCAGCCTGGGGGCTGCCAGCACTGGGCAGAAAGAAAACATCCTGAAGGAAGGGGTGGGGTCGCCCCTAGGCCACCTCACCCAGCATTTTGCACTTCCCTAAACTGCTGGGGAGTTGGAAGGAGTCCCAGGCGACTTTCTGAAGCAGGAAAGCACAACAGGTCATCAGGAAGCAGCATAAGGAGACACAGGCCAGGACTCGGGGTCCTCCAGGGTCCTGACCTTTTGGCCCAGGGTCAGGAAATTTTTTAATCCGCCACCCTGGCTCCCAGGCTATTGAGTAGTCTTCAGTCCCCAGGAGGCAGATAGCACCCCCAACGCCACTCACCAAGCGGGAGCTGGGAGTGGGAGGAGGCTGGGCTTGAATCCTAGGGGGACTTCTGCCTGACAAGTTTCCTGTAAGAATGAGAAATCTGGCCACCACACAGAAGAAACAGCCAGAAATCCTTGCAGGGATCAGAAGACACTAGCTCTTCCTTTTACCCTAGACACAGAGAGCCCTCCATCTCATTTAACTTCAGGCAAATTTCAGGGGATCAAACAGATGGCTACTGAGCAGAACAAACCCAAGACTTTCTAATTTCAGGCTCAGGTCTCTAGCAAATGTCAGATCTGTGAGGCCCGCCGTGTCCCCACTACTCCCAGCTCAGAAGGGCTGAGGACGGCGAGAACTTCAGGTTTAAACTTTCTGTTACACCCTTAACCTCTCTCTGGACCAGCCCCAGTCTGTGCTTTTAGCTGGTTTTTCTTTTTCTTTTTCCAACCCTGAAACACAAAGGGTTAAAGGATGGACCTTGGGAATCTAAAGATTAAAGTCAGGCCCAGATTCCTCTTCCTTCCCTCCCACAGGGAACAGACTTCTCACTTAATTTTTTTTCTTTTCTTTTCTTTTTTTTTTTCCCACTTAATTTTTGATCACTGGATGTTTCTCTGACCCCGGATGTTTTAATGTTGGCTGTGAAAGCTAACTCTACACTGGGGTCCAGACAGGCTCTCTTTGCAGGGGGCACCACTCAGACTTAGGATTTAAGGCTCTTGCTGCAGAAGTCGCCTCTTTAAAATAAATGGTCATCACAGGATGTCAGGAGATTGATGGCTTGGGGCTGCCTGGTGACAACAACAAAGGAGGAAAGTTGTTTTCCTGAGCTGAGTTTCTCACAGCGTTTGCGGCCCTCAGAGTAGATGGTCACTGCACTAAAACTTTGCTGGAACCATTATTATCCTAAATAAAAAAAAAAAAAACAATTTAATTTTCCACGTCAGAAAAAAAAAATCACAAAGGTTTCAGTTCACTTGTTTTCTTACCAAATTTTGAAGATTGGTGGAGAGTAAAATGTCATTGTATTGAAAATATAAGATAAAAGTTAAATATTCCAGAAATAAGATAAACTATAGGCTAAACATTAGTTCACATTTTTAGTGGGGAAAAAAGCAGTTTCTCATAATACATGCTAGGAAATTTTTAAGCGTAGATCCTCTTTAAATACGTTTGCTTCTTTTGTGCTCAGGAATCTTGTTTTTAAAACGGGAACATGCAGTTGGCCCTCCATATCCACATCTGTGGATTCAACCAATTGCAGATTGGAAATATTAAAAAAAAAAAAAAAAAAATCCTAGAAATTTTCAATAACCAAAACTCAAATTTGCCAGCCAGCAAGCACCACACCGAATCTACTCAAATGAAGTGACAAGTAGGCAGACTTTGCTGTAGCCCAGATGCACATACAGGTTATATGCAAATTCTGCTCAATTTTCCATAAGGGACTTGAGGTATGGACACCTAGGGACGACTGTATGTCCACATCCGTAGAGAGCTTTACAATGCAGATTTCTGGGCCCAGAAACAGCTGGTCTCCAAAGCCTCAGTCTGGTTCAGGGAAGAACAGGCTAATTGGTACTGAGGTACCTAAGGCCACAGCAGCACCATCCGGCCCAATGGGCCTTCCGGATCGCTCTGGCCCACTGATGAATTTCCTCTAGGTTTTACCCTTCTCCTCAAACAGCTAACCAGACACCAGAAAAGTCTGACCTGGCATTGGGGTTGGAGGACATTAAAGTTGATGCTTGCGAATGTTTTTCAAAATCTTGACAGAGTAGGTTAGGCAAGGTCCCCAGGGAACACAACAGGCAGAGGTCATTTCTGGAGATGGCAGGCCACAGATGCCGTTTCCTCTCCTGGGCTTGAAGATCACCCATGTATAGGTCACCACCCCCACTTCCAGTATGGAAAAATGTCTGATTGGTCATCAAAGAGTCCAATTCCAAAGGCAAAGCCACCGGTTCTGGAAAAGACCACTCCAGCACTGTCTGTGAAGGGCACTTTATTCCCCTGGGTCCTGGACCCTAAGATTCATGACTGTGTTAGAGGTTGCATCCATCTGCAGCCCCGCCCACCCCCGCCCCGCAAAACACAAGCAAAAAACTGTCCTCAAGCCTCGAAGGAAATCTGAGACTCCAGAGGCGGTGGATAGCAGGGCTTAGCCCTCTGTTCACACAGCAACTTACAGTCATGTACCTGTAAGTGCTGTTCGTTAACTGCACTGTCGTTTTGCCAAACAGGAGAGTCAGAAGTTCTCGGAGGCAATCTCAATTCGGGAGGAAAAATAAGAAATGAATAAAGCAGTAACAGACTCGATGCTTTCTTGTTTTATCTCCATCTGTGATTTTCGATTGAAATGGATAACATCGTCATCTTTCCATCCTGTGCTTTAACATCAAATTCAACGGCTACGCTTGCTCACAAGTCAGTCTTCCGTGCTCTTTCCGGAACGTGCTTACTGTTTGGCAAAGACTGACTGGCACATACTAGATGCACAGGGATTGACGAATGCTTCTGTGGGAAAACAATCCTGCTCTCCAGAAACCTCCAAGTGAAGGGCTTGTAAGAATCTAAACCCTCTTGAAGTGACTTATCACAATAGCTCTCATGTCTTGAGCCCTTCCTGTGCTGCTCATCGTCTGTTTCCGGCCTGCGTTCACCCTCTGGTTTACCCTTCTCCAGCCTGCTCTGTTCCCAGAGGCTGCTCTATATGGACTATGTTCATATGCCCTCGGGCTTCTGGTTGGGTTTACACAATGGGGACCACAGGCGGGCTGGAAGGAGGGAGGGGAGGAGGGAATGAGGTCAGGCTGGCTTCAGTGTGGGCTGGCGGCCCTTGCCTGAAGGTCACAGAACCTACAAGACAGCTCTCTCTGCCTCCTGGTTCGGGCAGTGCCCTCTCTCAGGCCCCCTCATGCCCAGAGATGGTGCCCCCAATATTCCCAGGCAGGGGTAACCCTCCTCCGCCCCCGTGCCTCCTTCCACCTGTGTAAATCACTCCTTTATTAAACATTCTTCGAGCCGACCCCCCTGTCCCTCCAGAGCTGACTGGCATTTCTGCTGTGACTTCGGTGTTGTTTAATTAAATCTTCAAATGACACGATGAGGTAACATTATTAGTGAAATTTTACAGACCCTGGAACTGATTCTCAGAGGGGGGGCGAGGATTTCTCCAGGATCTCAAGTTAGATGACAGATGTGCATGAATTCCAAGCCATTTCTGTTTGGCTTCACAGCCTCTCGTCGTCTCTGCCATCGTCCTGAGAGAGAAAGCTTCGGGTGCAGATCAGCAGAGCTGCCAAATTAGTAACAACAACAATGATGCCTATTTCTTGGTCTCTTTC
>NW_006438867.1:6803856-6821435 GCF_000325575.1 Pteropus alecto
TTTCCCTTGTTCCTATCCAGGGAAACTCCAGGATGAGCACGACCGACGGTCACTGGCTTGAGAAAATGACTCAAGTCCAACAATTCACCGAGGAGGAATTTGTCGGTTAGCCCAGCTGGTTAGAGAGAGGCCAAGATCTGACTTCGAGTCCGTCCATTTCCAGTTAATTCAATGCTGCAACAAACTTTCGTAGGCTCCAGGCTGTATTACTCCATCTCCAGATGCCCCTCGCCCAGACCCAGCCACACTTCCGTCAGAGCAGCCAAGGCTCCTGGCGGCCCAGCCCCAGGTGCTTCATCCCTCGGGGCGGCCCCTGCAGCACTGGGGGGCAGAGAAGGGAGCGGAATTGCAGCAGGATGACACAGTAGACCTGGGGCGGAGGCGAGGATGCTCTCCCTTCGTTTCCGGGCTGGGTCTGAGACGGGCGCCTGGCTCACCTGTTCCATCCCCATCTCTCCAGGAACCAGCTGCTCTCAGCTGCAGGGAGATTCGTCTCTGGGGAAAGGGAGCCTTGGAAACCCACAGTCCAGAGTGGGCTCCCTCTCACCTCTATGCATCCTTGACTGACTCTGCCGATTAATTGACCAGATGTTTATTGAGCATCTATCATTTTTAAGAGCAGTTCTGGGCTTCTCGGGCCTCCTGGCCACCTTCCTTCAGACTGCGTTCTTCCTTGTTCCTGGTCTCCAAATGACCTCTCTCCCACTTCCTGCTCCTTGGCAAGAAAAACTTCCGTCTTTTGAATCTTGACAATCTTGGTCAAGTAAGAGGAAGAAATTCTCAGGTTATTAATTCAACTGAGCGAACTGACAAGTCTCCTTAACCTTCCCTTGGTCTTTAAACCAACTAGATCTCTAGTTTGTGCAGTTTATAAAGTGTGGGGGAAAGTTTAGGTTGTCCACGCCTCCTGTTCCGTGGGATCATTTGTATTTTCTATGCTGAAGATGAAATGGAAAAGAACCTTGCGATCCCCTCCCCGCCTTCCCTAACTGATCACTCGCCAGCTTGTCTGGTCTGTGAAGAGGCAAACAGATCTCCCTCTCATCCCTGTCTCCCCTTGGTCCCTTCCCTGGACCCCGAGTCCCTTCCAATTCTCTTTTCCCAATGCAATGAGGAGACACTGGTTAGGGATGAGCCTACTCTGAGCCAAGGGTCCTCTGTCCCCAGTCCTGTTGGAAGAAGCGTCTCCCTCACTTGGTGCCTCTAGACAACTCTGCTGAAGAATCCAGAAGAGGTGGCCTCTGAGCCAAACGCCAGCTCCAGAGTTGGTGCCCCTGAAGCCACCTCTCCGTGCCGTGCCAGCCTGAGTTATGGGGGAGCAGCAACTAAGAGCCTTATGGGGGACATGGGATAGGAGGGAGAGGAAAAGATGGAGACACTTCTCGTTGGCCTCCACCCCTTCTTGCCCTGTCAATGAGTTTTGGTTTTCTTCAGATCCTTGATCCTGATGAGAGACTTGCTTCTCATGAAACTGGGCAGGCAGTCTGGGATGAAAAAAAAAAAAAAGCTGATAGTAGTCTAGAAACATCTGGTCCCACTGAGAATTTTTGGACAAGTCTGTATGGAATGTTCGAAACTAAGAAAATGGGCCAAGTGTTGATTACGTATAAAAAAAAAGAACAACATATTAAAAGAGACAAAGATCGGGGAAATGAAGTTCTCGTTTTTTTACAGGGGACAAAAGTGAGATCTACACAATACCAAACAAGTAAATGAAATCTGGAAAGTCGAGTCGGATGGTTGAGCGACTTTTGGAAAGGTGGGTGAACGTCCAGGATTGAGTCAGATCGGTTTGATGTCCTCTGAACAAATCCATGTCCAAAACTGCCATTTTTACCAAAACCTACACGCGAGCACAGCGTTCCGAGATCCTCATAGTTTGGGAAGATCAGATACTCTGCTGCTGCCCTGGAAAGATGAGGCCAGCATTTCTATCCACCTGGTTGTTGTGTTAGTTCAGGTCATGCAGGAGGCTGCAGGCCTGGGCTGCATCCTGGAGGAGGCTGCTCCCTGCGAGTCTGTGACTTAGAGGAACAGCTGTGGCATTCAGATTAGGGTCCCCCTAATCTTATAGATGGGGAATGAGAGAGAGGCTACCGCCGTGCAGTTAAAGTACCCCAAACAAACAAAACGAAAATTAAAAACCACCAACAAATTTTTAAAAACCCCAAATCTGTTTCTCATCAGCCGTTTTCTCTGTAGGAACTCAGATCACGGCTTTCTTTGGTGAATTTGCATGTTATTTGGTGCTTGGGAGACTCGGCCCCAAGTAGGTTGTTCTTGGCAAAGGGTTGGAGGAGGTTAGTTGTAGTTCTGATGAATCCTAGTGCCGACTGGTATGGACCCAACGGCCAGAGAATGACAGGCCCGTCCCCCGCCACCCAGGCTGGGCCAGGCGGGTGGGGAAGTAATTCCCAGGCCTCTGAGCCTTCCTGTCTCATGGCCAGTTTGCCCAGGTTATCTCAAAATCCTGAAACAGGAAATTCGTTAAGACGTTAACAATGGTTATCTCTGGGCGGAGGAGTTTTAAGTGACATATTTTCTGCTTTAAACATTTCTGTCTATTCCCCAGCGGGCCTTCATAGCTGTTGTAATTTTTTTTTTTTTTTAAGTAAAAAAAATAAAAGCGCCAAGCAAGCATAGAACATCTCATACTTCCTCTTTATCATTGGTTCTCGCATTTCTCTGCCCCAGGAAGCTTCCCACCGTCTGTCCCCCCATTCTTTCCTGAGACCCCATTCGTGAGCGGCACTCAGAGCTTTTCTCTCCATATGTGTTCGGTCTCACCTGTTTTATTAAACATAAGCACCCGGTGGGCAAGGAGTTAAATGCTGGGCAGCCCTTCCAGCTCCTAAAAACGCTCAAAGCCTTTCTCATTCGCTGACACTTTGATCTTGATTTTAAGCATTTGTAATGTAGTAATAACAACAACAGCGTTTAGGGAGCATTTATATTAGGCCAGAATCTGTCCCAGCACTTTATACACATTCACATTTAATCCTCACGAGACCCCAGGAACTAGGTACCAGCATCGTCCCCATTTTACAAGTGAGAAAACCCGGGGCAGAGCCCAAGATAGTGATTTGCCCAGGGTCACACAGTTAGCAAGTGGCAGAGCCAGAGTTTCAATCCAGGCCATCTGACCCCAAAGACCACGCTCGACATGTGGAAAACGGAGATAAACTTAATTTACTTAAGGCTCCTCCTGCTGCTATGCTCTGTAGGGAGAAAGGCAAGGAAAGACCTCTTACGACATAAATCTTCCCGTGGCTAAATAACAACAGGACCAAAGCGGGTAACCTAGGCGACGGGGCCACAGAGCATCTCATTTGCAAAGACAAGAAGGCTTCTGCATTCTGCAGTGTTTCCTTGCAGTCATGAGCCAGTATCTTAATCATCGTTAACTAGAAATGAAGCAGCAGTAGTAGAATCCTAACTTTTACAGAGGAAGAACCAGAATCCCAGGAGTTCACGGAGATGGGGGAACAGATGGAGGCTGGATCTCAGGATTGCCTTAGAGCCAGATCCAAATCACAGAGGGTTGGATCTGATCAATTTCCCACTGAAGACAGCTGGGATAAACAAATCCACGGGATGACTCCGCCATTTGGTGATTGTTCCTCGTTGCTATGTTGGGGGCGGAAACAACTAAGAGGCTATGAGCCGTTTGCCGAGAACTACAGCATTTGGTCCCTAAAGGCGATGCTAATGGGAACTGTCTCAGCCTCAGAGGTGCTTCACGGTGGGACCTTTCTCAAAACCGTCCCCTAGTTAAGCACAGACTGGCCAGGGAGAATTAGTCTGGCTGCCCTGAGAGGGTCTCCAGTTGTCCTGGGCTTTGTGAGGGAGGTCCCCTTCCTGGCTGTGAATACTTGGTGGCAGTTCAGTTCTCAGGAGGTATAGTGAAGACAGGACCTAAGACACAGCCATTGGATTCTTGGCTAAACCAGAAGGCACAGATTAACATGACCTTGCTAAGGGGGTCTGCTTTTCTGAGTGAGTCATCAGCTGCTTTCGAGGACCTTTTATTTGGGACAACTGCTCACACCAAGCAAAGTTTATCATAGCTGTTCACTTCGGTTGGAGCAAAAGTAGTCTTGAAAAGAGGTTTCGATAAATGCCCTTTGAAGGTGATTTCCTGGATGTCCAGGTCCACAGGAAAACGTCTAGCATCCTCTACGAAAAAAATAGTATTTGCAAAGGCAAATTTAGTCAGTATTTTTTTTCTCCCTCATTATCAATTTGAAAACTTTTCTGTTGACTATATACGGAATTTTCTTCTTTTAAAACATTGCTGGCAAGGGTTTGATAAGAACTTAAAAACAATCACCAAAAAGAGAACATTGCCCAAGGGTCTTAGTTTTTCAATCCAACCCACAAGACATTGGCCACGTGACTGTGAGCTAGCTATTAAATCTCTCTAAGGGTCCATCGTTTCCTCTGTAACATGGGAGTATAAATTAGTATGTCCCTGACAGAGCCGTGAGAATTAGATGTAATAGTCCTCGTAAAGTTTTTAACACAGGGACTAGGGCATGGTAAGTACCAAACAAAATTCTTCTTACTGTTCCTATTATCAGTTATTGAGAAGTAATTTTGTGCCAGGCACTATGCCAGGGCTGGAGATGGGTGAGACTATAAGGGGGTCCTTCTCCTTAAGAAACTGTCTAACACAGTGGTCCCCAAAGCAGCAGCACCAGCATCAGCAGGGACTTGTTGAAAATACAGATTCTCAGGCCCCACCCTGGACCTACCGAATCAGAACCGCTGGGGGCCAGGGCCCAGCCATCTGGGCTCCACAAGCCCCTCAGGTGGCTCTGGGGCCACTGAAAGTTGAGAGCCACGACAGAACATCTGTTATGCGTTTTGCAATGATTCTAAATCTCAGGGAATTTAGTTTCGTGTGCTCAGAGACCTCTTAGTTCCTGAATATGTTACGTGTGAAAAACCCACATATGCCAAGAAGTGTCCACATACAATGCTTGTAACTATCATAAACGCATTAGTAGTTTCGCACACACGCGTTTCTCCGATTCTGTGCATTTTCCTGCTGTGAATGAGAAACAATATATCAATTAATGGGGGGCGGGGACTAGGCAGAGGTTGGAAAGAAGGGGGGGACAATGGACAGTGTGCACCCCCTCAGGCATAAAAACAACCGAGGGAGAGGAAGGCAGAACGGTTTATCCAGCCGCTGGCTTCTCAGTCGTTGCGGGTCTGTACTTAGGTTCGGGTTTATCTGCTGCTCAGAATTTCTTCATGATGTCAGGTCTTTTGTTTTTTCGTGTTTTGTTTCTTCAGAATTCTGTCCGATCGATTTATAATTTGTTGTTGGTCGTAACACACTGAACTGAGAGACGTAAAAACAGATTATTATCGAAACGCCTTTAGGGCTAGTCACCTCATTCAAGCTTCCTCGGTCCGCTTTTTGAAAATGAACCGCTAAATTTTACAACGGGAATTTGATAGCGCGAGGTTTTCCGGGAACACGATTATAAGGCTGAAGCAGAATGGAATATGCATTACGAGTTCTGGTAAAGAATGTGAACACGAAGTATTTCTTTACGTAAGGAAAAAAATGGCAAAACTCAGGCCGGCAGTTATTGTGCGGTCATGGCTTTGGCCTGGTTTTCTCGTTCTCTTCTCATTTTGTGAAAAGAACCTTTTTGAAGACCATGTCAGAGAGCCTCCTTCTGAGACAACAAGGGAAGTGACATCATAGAGGCAGTTATAGAGAACTGGAAGATGAACTCACCTACGGTTCCACAATGTGCTCGGATCTGTGCGGTAATTAATCAAGTCATTGCTAAAGACATGGAAATATGTTTGGCAATGTGTTCTGTTGTCTAAACTGTGAGAAACTGCAGGTGAGGTTGAGAAGCATCTTAGGGGAGAACACCCCCAGCGGACGCGGGGTGGTGTGGATTCGCAAAGCGGGGGGACTGTCGCAGCACCAGGGGAAGAAAGAAGAAAACTCAGACGAGGCCGAAGCGGTGGCATTTACTTACTTCCTTTCGTGCAAGAGGCTAAGGGTTTCACTTGTACGTCGACGGAGAATTCGAGATTAAACTAGATCACGAACACTGCTTGTTACGAAGTCCGCCTTTGTCCTTCAGTCCTATCTATAACGTAGGTACAACTGCTACATTGCAACGCATGTTTTGTGCATGGAAGAATTATAAGTAGAACACAGTGGTGGACGCCTCGTGCTTCTGAGACAGTTAGACCGAGGCTGGATCCTACCTCCACCACCGGATGCCTGTGAGATATTGGGCAAGTCACTCGTTCCTTCTGAGAGAGCTCGTCATTTCTTCATCTGTAAGATGGGATCTAGCTAACTACCAGATAGAGTCATGTGATCCCTGAATGAGATAATGAAGGTAACGTGCTGATACCAGTACGAGGCACATGGCATGTGCCCAGGAAATGGCACCGGGGCAGCCAGCCTCCGAGATGGCCCCTAGGATCCTGCCTGCTAGTGCTCACGCCTGTGTTCTTCCCTGCCCAGTGAATACGGCTGACCTGTGACTCCAAGAAGACACTGCAGGAATAAAGGTGTGTGACTTCTGTGACTAGGTGGTAGAAGACCTCGTAGCTCTCGCCTTGTCCTCTCTTGGATTGCTGGCTCTGGGCGAGCTGAGGACAATGTGGTGGGGACACTCAAACAGCCTGCGGAGAGGTCCGGGAGGTCAGGACGGAGGCGCCCGCCAACAGCCCGCACTAGCCTGCCAGGCGTGCGAGCGGGCCGCCTTCGAAGCAGGTCTCCAAGCCCTGCTTGAGCCCTCGCATGAGTGAGTATGGCCTGTGCGCAGCCTCATGAGAAACCTTGAACTTGAACTAGAGCGCACGGCAAGCTGGCCCTGAATCCCCAGAACAGGCTGTTCGCTGCTGCCGTGAGCCACTGGGTTTGGGGGTAACTTGCTATGCAGCAAGTACAACTAACAGGTAACCGACACGCCTTCGGCGCTGTGACAAGAGGCACGTGGTGCACCAGTGTTTGAAGTCAACGTTCTGTTGCTCCAGGGTACTCTCCTGATGAGGAAAGTACTCATCGTGTATTTATTCATTTTCCCCCATCAGAAGTTCAGACCTAAATGACCTCCAGGGTCCTTTCCTTCCCCATGACCCCACGCGGCTGAATTCCCGGTCCTCTCCCCCGAGAGAGTGTTTCTGGAGACCCCTCAGTCCATCACCGGGACCCGACCTCTGGGACCCGACCGGGCTGGATTCAAAAGCAACCCAGAATCTGCCTGACCTTGAGCTACTTCTAAAAGCAAAAAAATCAGACATGGAAGAAGTAATCTGAATTACAAAAATAGAAAGTTGTTGGATGTACTCGTGTTCTTGAAGCAGTGCAGGGGCCGGCAGGGGTGGGGCCGTGGGAGGAGCGCCAGGCGGGACGTGGGAGGAGCCAGGCGGGACGTGGGAGGAGCCAGGCCTGGGTGCCCAGGTGTGTGCGCGTCCCACTTCCTTTCTTATTCACGAAAGGGCCTACTCAGATAAATCAGCCTTTATGAGCTTCTACCGCAGACAGACACACACACAGATGCGCAGACACACACAGATGCGCATGCATGCATGCGCGCACGCGCGCGCACGCACACACACACACACACACACACACACACGCTGAATTAGCTTCCATATCCTCAAATATTGGTTTCTAACACTCAGGAAGCAACGAGCAACATTCACAAGCAGATTTTCACAGGCCACCAAAAAAGACAAACAACAATCCTTCTTCTGTAGTCTTTCAAGGAACTGACTCGCAGTCTCCCCAAAGCTACTTCTGGAGAGCCGCAGTTCATACAGTCCTGCGGCAGAGCTGAGTTACAAAACCTAACCAAAGTCTACATTTGCTCACGAACTTTGCACCTTTCCAACGAGCACCACTGAGAAGTCCTGTTCCTCCTCCACATTCGGCTTTTAAAAGCTTTACAGAAGTAACTCATTAAACATCCAGTGTAAAAAAAAAAAAAGAATTGATATCACTGCTAACAGTGGCTTGAATCAAACTAACTTTGGCCTAAAATATTACATAATTGAGGTAGAAATATTTCGGTACATGCACAAAGTGGTTTACAAAACTAAAAGTGGACATTGTCCAGATGGCCTCTTCAGCAGCATTCCAGGAACACATTAGGGACGAGAACTAGGAAGTACCCGAGACAGCATCTGTCCTGCTCCCTGGGGGAGGCTGTCCCTGGGCACCCAGGCTTCCAGGAAATCGGGCTCCCTTGTCTGTAAGTCATCACAGTAAATGGCCCCTCCTGCTGAGCGGGGTCTGTCAGAAGGAAATATGAAACGGTCGAATACTAGAAGGCGTTCAAGAATGTCAGAACCACAGCGAGGAGACTTCAGCGACAGAACGGCAGAAATAGCTTAAGAGGATAAATGCATGGGTGAGAATTTGCAACGAGAGCAGCAGAGATCAAACGCCACAACTAGATATTGAAGAGTTTGCAGAGGGAGACCGCGGAGGAGAACGGAGAAAATGGAGACTAGGCTCGAGACTTATAATAAAACCGTAGTAATGAAAACAGTACGGATTTAAATAGAAACAGAGACAATTAGACCGATGCAATAAATAGAGAATCTAAAATGGACCTTTGTTTACACGATAAATTAGCCTGCGACCAAGTGGCATGAGAGCACCCTGGTTAGAAACTGCTGGGCTAGCAAACCGCATCTTAGGTCTGTAATGAGCTGTTTGTGTTCAACTGATCAGAACGTTTAGTTCGCCTATTCAACAGCATCATCTTTTTTTGGTGCCTGGTGCTGCATTAGGCACAGAAATCACAAAGGTGAGTAAGGTGCCGTGTCACGAGCTCAAGTCCTGGTTGGAGGTAAGACATGGACTCAGGTAACTACAAAGCAGTACGGTGAGTGCTGCTGAAGTTTTTATAAAGCGCTGCGGGGGCAACAAAAACAGAGTCGCCAACTGACCCGGCAAGTTCAGGGAGGTTTTTATTGGAGGTAGAACATGTTTGGGCCGAATCACACAGCTCTGTCTGCAATGCCCACAGAGAGACCAATCTGTCCTCACTGGGTCACAAGTCTGCAAGGAGGCGTAATGAGTAGGAATGCAGAGAGAAATGCTCCACCCTAAATGAGAGTGTCCTATCAGCCAAGGAGAAAAGTGTAACCAACCACAGGAAATGCTGCTGCTCGGTAACAGAAGATGTGGCCTAAGAACAGCCACCTACCACGTCTTCAAGGGCAATGATCCTTAAGTAATTCAAAATGACCCAGAGAATGAAAAAACTGAGAATGATCCTCAACTAATTGGATAAATCCTGTATCACCTTAAGGACAATGTCAAACAAGGACAATAGAAATGATAAAATTATGAGTCAGCCTGGACTATAAACATGGAGGCAAAGTAGCCAAATATCAGCCAAACAAATTTCAAAAGTACATGTTTTAAAAAGCTATCATCACCGAGTAGGAATTGCATAATGGCTTCACATTAAAAAATATGTATGCAACTCACTTCATTAAGAGATAAAAGAGAGAGAGAGGAAAAAAAAAAAGCTTGGTTCATTAGATGCAGCAAAAGTATTTCATTCAGTTCGATACCTATTTCACCATAAAAACTGTAGCAAACTAGAAACACATGAAATATGTATTAGTTTTATATAGGGCATTTATCAAAAATCGAGTACAGATATTGTACTTAAAGATAAAATATTAGGAGCTTACCCTTTAAAGAAAATAGAGAGCAAAGATACCTGCTATTGCTGCTTTTATTCAAAATTATACTACTGATCTAGCCAGCAGAATAAGGCAAGGAAGAAAAAATAGAGAAGCAAGGATTACAAAGGAAGAAAAAGCTGCCATTACTCACAGAAAATGATAGCCCAAATTTAAAATGTAAAAAGAAAAAAAAAACAGTATTTTATAAACTATTAAGCTTGGTAAGAGGGCTCTGGGAGGTTGCTGGCTATAGAATCAATTTACAGAAACTGTAACATTTCTACATACCATCAAAGAATTCCCACACACAGTAACAAAATTTCTGGGCACCTAGAAATAATTCTAACAAGAGATATGTGAAACACTTGCATAACCAATTATAAAACGTTATTAAATGAAATTAAAGAAGATGTTTTTTCAAAATGGTGAGATTTATAAGGTCCATGAATGGAAGACTCAGTATCATACAGATGGCGATTTTCTCCCACGTGATCTAAACTCCAGTGCAATTCCAATCAAAAAGCCAACGGAATATTTTGAGATTGATGAGCTCATCTTAAAATTCATGTAGACAGTAAAAGACCAAAGATAATTCTGGAAAAGAATTGAGTGTGGCTTGTCTTATTTGAAACAAGGACTTATAATAAAGCCGTAGTAATTAAAACGGTATGGTAATAGACACGGACACAATTTGACGAAGGGAATAGAGAATCCGAAATGGACCCTTGTTTATGTGATAAATTAGCATATGGCAAAGTGGCATTAGAACAAGTAGAAATAATGGTCCACTCAACAGCTGATGCTGAAACAACTAGCTATTATATAGGGAAAACTGTATCCATGTCTCATATCATAAACAAAAATATTTACAGCCAAATGAAGACATGACTAAATGTACAAAACTGTAAACTTTCAGAAGAAAGTAGAAAGTATATGACAGTGGGGTAGGGGAAAGTTTTTTTGAAATTAAATTTATTGAGGTAACATTGGTTAATAATATACGCATTTCAGGTGGACGACATTATAACCCGATATCTGTATACTCTATTGTGTGCTCACCACCAAAAGTCTAGTTTCCTTCTATTATCATATACTCACCCACCTTTACCCAATTCACCCTCCGCCCACTCCCAGGCCCCTCTGGTAACCACCATTTTGTTGTCAGTATCTTTGAGTTTGTTTTGTCTCTTTGGTTATTTCGTTTGTTACTTTTTTTTTTTATACTCCACGTATGAGTGAGATGATATGGTTTTTGTCCTTTTCTGTCTGACTTATTTCATTTAGCATAATAACCTCGAGATCCATCCATGTTGCTGCAAATAACAATATTTTAGCTTTTTAATGGGTGAGTAGTATTCCACTGTATATATTTACAACATCTTTATCCATTCATCTGTCAATGGACACTTAGGTTGTTTCCAAGTCTTGCCCTATTGTAATTAATGCTGCAATTAATATAGCGGAACATATATACAAATTAGTGTCTTCATATTTTCCAGGTAAATACCCAGAAGAGGGATTGGCGGATCATATGGTAGTTATATTCTTAATTTTTGAGGAACTTCCATACTGTTTCCATAATGTCCGTACCAATTACATTTCCATATCCTGACCAACACTTGTTATTTCTGGCTTTTGTTGATAATAGCCATTCTAACCGGTGTGAGGTGATATATCATTGTGGTTTTCATTTGCATTTCACTAATAACTAGCAGTATTGAACATCTTTTCATACAACCTGTTGGTCATCTCTGTCTTCCATGGAAAATGTCTATTCAGATCCTCTGCCCATTTTTTAATCGTATTTTGTTGTTGTTGTTGTTGTTGAGTCGTATGAGTTCTTTATAAGTTTTGGATATGAGCCCCGACTCGGAAGTATCATTTGCAAATATCTTCTCGCATTCAGTTGATTGTCTTTTTGTTTTGCTGACAGTTTCTTTTTTGCCTTCGGAGCCCCTTTGCCAAAAACCCATCTGAGACCAAAATCCGGAAGCTTCATGCCTGTTTCCTACTATGTATTTTATTATTTCAGGTCTTACATTCAAGTATTTAAACCATTTTGAGTTAATTTTTGTGTATGGTATAAGATACTGCTCTAGATTCTTTTTTTCTTTTTTTTTCCCTTTGCTTATGGCTGTCCAGTTTTCCCAAAACCATTTATTGAAAAGATTTTCCTTTCTCTAATTGTATATTCTTGGCTCCATTGTTATAAGTCAGTTGCCTGTTTATGTGTGGGTTTATTTCTGGGTTCTCAATTCTGTTCCATTGACCTGTGTGTCTCTTTTTTCTGCCAATACCATACTGTTTTGATTATTATAGCTTTGTGATATATTTCAGAATTGGGGAGTGTGATACCTCTGGCTTTGTTCTTTTAGGAAAGATAATTGTATATTCTTGGCTCCTTTGTCGTAAGTCAGTTGCCTGTTTATGTGTGGGTTTATTTCTGGGTTCTCAATTCTGTTCCATTGACCTGTGTGTCTCTTTTTTCTGCCAATACCATACTGTTTTGATTATTATAGCTTTGTGATATATTTCAGAATTGGGGAGTGTGATACCTCTGGCTTTGTTCTTTTAGGAAAGAGTTTTTTGAATAAGACAAATACAGCACAGACAATAAAGAAAAAAATGATAAATTTGATTATATGAAAAACATGGAGACAATAAAAAGCCCCATGTAAGGATGGATTCAGAGGGTAAGACCCATGTTAGAGAGGTCAAATAAAGAGCATCTGAGTTAAGATACTAGCGCTAGAAGTGGGAAGGATAGAAAGTATTGCGGTTTCATTTTTTAGAATTAGAAATATTTCTGCCCTAATCTCTCTTATTATTTTTACTAATGAAGAAGGAGTCAATAATATATTATATTCACAGATAACACAAACACATTTCAGTCTTTAGCAGTGGTCCGAAGCCTGGTGTTTAGCTCACCCAATTCTTTGCACCCTTATCTGAAGTTGGTTGTTGACTGGAAAAATTTGCCCCTCCTCTGTGGAATCTGTTGTATGGGTTATAAAATGATCACTCCATGATCATAGGTTAAATATTTGTTTCCTAAATTGCACCTCACCAGCAAGGATGTGTTCATTCATTTCTATGTCCCTAGGACTGAGCACAGTGCTTGCTGCACAGGTGGGGCTCAATAAAGGCATGACGAATGAATAATAAATGGTCAGTTACCCCCAATCTCGGCTTCTGCCTCACCTGCCCGGGGTGTTAACAAAGTTTAGGCCCAGATCTGGGGGTAACAAGTCCTCAGGGCTAACGCAGATTCAGGGGAAGCAAGGAGTCTCTACAGTAGCTCAGGGCGGTCGAGGGGTTTGGCACTGACCCATGGGTTTATTTCCATAGCAAGTGGGTTTGAATCTAGTTCCCCCATCCTGGCCCTCGCATGCAGCCTACTCCCCAGCTTTTCTTCACTTTTGCTTTATGCCTTTAACATCATTATCCCTCCTCTGGCTGGGATGACATCATTAACAATAAAGTCAGCAAACGATTACAATAAGACGGCATTTTTGCCTGTCGAATTTAAAAGTTTAAAAGTATAATAACATCCAAGGTCGAAAGAAAATCAGTACTACCGTGGAAGGGGAGTCAAAAATCGATAGAAGCTTTCTGGAAGGCCATTTGGCAATGTGCGTCAAAAGCCTTAAAAACGCGCAAACCTTTGACTCAGTGATTTCACGTCTAGAAACGTATCCCAAGAAAACAGCCCAGTGATGTGCAGAGACGATACTGGCAAAGATATCGTGGCAGATCAATTTACTGGAGTAAAATGTACACACGACCTAAATGTCCAGCAGTGGGGTGCTGCTTAACCGAACTGCAGTCTATTCGTATAAGGGAAAACTATACGCACATTAAAAAAATAACGATGCTGTAGGAGATGCTTCAAAACATGTGGCTACGTGGGGGCGGGGCTCCGAGAGTATGTATAGTATGGACTCTTTTTTTTTTTTTTTAAGTTTCCATAGGTTCTAGCTCTGATTCAATACGGTAAACTCAGGATGTGTGTGTGTGTGTATACACGTGTATCTATGCATCTATACACCCATATGTGCATGTCACGTGTATATACACACACACATACATATGTATCTATGCATCTATACACCCATATGTGCATGTGTATATACATATATACATATAAATTATCATCGGCGGAAGAGAGATTTTAAACATTTCCAGAAGACAAAGCAAACGCAAGTGCGTTGATGGTTAAACCTGAGTGGAGTGGAATGGAGCCCAGAACGCTCGTGGAGGGAGCCAGGGAGGGTGGAGGAAGGAGCTGATCCTTCTGGCAAAATCCCAGGGAAGACCTAGGCATGGGGCTGATAGGCTTCAGAGCAAGGACAAGAAAAGGTGCTGAAAACCAGGAACAAACTGGAAGTCTGCCCGGGGAGCTGCACACCGATCCCCTCTCCCCTGCGTGCTGTGGAAAGCTGCCAGCCCTTTGTCCAGGGGCCCCAAGCTGGAGGGTTTTCTAATGAGAAGTTAAGTAAACTGCCCGGGGTGAGTTCCTGCTCTAAGGGTGAGTGGATGTGCACAAACACACCGCAAAGCAGGTCTCAGTTCCTAGAGTCAGCAGGTCCCGCCCACACAGACACGGAGTCCCCAGGCCGAGTCCCCAGGGACATGGAAGCCTACCACGAAGGCAGTGCCT
Organism: Pteropus alecto; assembly: GCF_000325575.1. Taxonomy (NCBI): domain Eukaryota; kingdom Metazoa; phylum Chordata; class Mammalia; order Chiroptera; family Pteropodidae; genus Pteropus; species Pteropus alecto. Next base: position 6,818,213 of record NW_006438867.1, read on the forward strand.
CACATCCCATCTCGGTTAGCCCAGAACGACTAACCGAGGCCTTCACTCTGACACACAAACAGGCTACGTCTCACACCGGGAGGTCAAGTCCAATGTTGAAGCAACAAGAGATAGAATTTAACTCTAGGTACAAAGATGCAAATGTAACCAAGAGAACTAAACATAGTTTACCAAAATCAGGAGAAGGGCTAAGGGTAGAGACCATCTCATACTAGACACTCCAAAGGTATCATCGTCTATCAATAATGAACATCATAAACATGTTGTTAAGAGCAGCGGTCCCCAGCCTGTTTGGCACCAGGGACCGGTGCTCCCATGAGAATCTGATGCTTGATGATCTGAGGCGGAGCTGAGGCGGTGATGCAGATGAAGATTTGCTTGCTCCCCAGCCGCTCACCTCCTGCAGTGTGGCCCGGTTCCTAACAGGCCACAGACCGGTAACCACCAAAAGGTCTAAAACAGAAATGACCACAAGGGATTGTCCCTTCTCCACCCCCTGCTTTTTATCACCATGTACACATATAGCTTCAATAAAAATTTATGAATAAAGGGAAGAAAGCATATATAGGGATCATCATTGTGCTTTTCTATTTTTCATGTGTGATTCAGAAATACATAAATATAAAACTTTTGGTGCCAGCACTGAGGTACCTTTGACGAAAGATTTTTCCTTATGAATTTACACAAACACAGACTTGACACCACTTGTTTTTAATATTTTCCAAAAGAATCAGCTTATTTCAATCAAGAGCTAGTGCGTTTGCTTCAGGTTTTTGGCTTTTTGGTTTTTTTTAAGTTTGGCAAACCATTTTCCTGCCTTCTTGGGACTACGCAGCAGCGATTTTTGATTACGAAAGCTCTTCATGAGTACCACCATCGCAGGGCTTGTGTATACAGAAAATGTTCACCAGTATCACCCAGCCTGAACAGAGTTAACGCCTTAATTTTTTGCTGTTAAAGGGAGACTTCAAAAGGTCATTTGAGTACCCAGCCATTTTTTAATCACCTCCCCTCCTTTAATTTCTAGTCTTTCCTCCTCCCGATATAGTTGTAAAGGCTTTATTTATTCTCCCCACTACTCTGGCAGGCATAAATTCCTTACCCGCTTTTTTTCTGCTTTTATCTTCTCTTCATGTTTGTGCCTAATCTGAAGGTTCCCAGAAATATAGTTTTCAGAGAGGAAATGCAACTAAAATCCTATCAGTCGGTTCCTCCAACACTCAGAAGGGTCCACAGACACTGGAATGGTTACCTTTCGAATTCGTGTTCTCACCTGCACTGGATCTGCTTTATCTGGAATCCCTAATAAATTTAGGAACAAGATTTTTTCTTTTGTTGTCTCTGTCTTTACGAGATTACCTATTACCCCATTTCTTTTAGCAGGTCACGGTGTCATACCTGCACTGTGGGTGCTCTTTAACGTGGACATGGGCTTGTCACCTGGAACTGGCTTGTGACGTTTGCTCTGGAGCGAGAGCCAAGTCTGTGGGCCCCGGCACCGGGGGATGCGATGCTAGAAACAAACGGGCATTGAATGGTTGGTACTCAGGCCCAGAGTGACACAATGCACGTGTTGTTCTGTGAATGCCACCGGCTGACCCACTGCTGGATGACCCACCGATAGGGTGAGTCTCCGCTGAACAACTGCTCGGCCGGAATGAGAGGAAGGACAGGAAATGGAAAACTCCGTCACGACCCCCACCAAGTTCGATGGTGGAAGAGCTTACATTTTCACGCACAAGGAAAAGACGACTGTAGAGGAAAAATAATTCTTGGCTCCTAGGAGATGAGAGTTGAAAGATGGGGAAGATTTCTATTAATTATTATTAACCACAGACCGGGGGGCTTAAACGAGAGAAATTTGTTTTCTCACAGCTCTGGGGGCTGGAAGTCCAAGATCAAGAGGTCAGCGGGGTAGGTTTCCTGTGAGGCCTCTCTCTTCAGGGTGCAGAGGGCCACCTTCCCCTAGAACCCAAAGATCGTGTGCCTGTCATGGTCACCCCTCTGTGTGTGCCTGCGTCCTGATTGCCACTTCTTATAAGGACACCAGTCATAATGGACGAGACCAAACTCTTGACCTCATTTTAACTCAATCTCCTCTCCAAACACAGACACACCCCGAAGTCCTGAGAGTTAGGGCTTCAAGTGGGGGGAGGACACAATCCAGCCTATAACAGGGACCGTTCGTGTTCTAAACGTTTCATTTCTATCTTCCTAAAACACATTCTCCGTAGGCTTATTTTCAGCTTATTTTCATATCTCCCTTTCCCTTTTCCACTCCTTCGATATATAACTATTGAGTTTCCATAAAGCTCCTTTACATGACGCTTGGTGCTAGAGATTCCAGGATGACTCCTGACACTGGACAGAAATTGACAGGTAAAAAAAAAATAATAAAACTCATAACAGGCCAATAAATACTCTAATGAAGGTTCGAATGATGTTCTGTGGGAGTTCAGAATGACTCCTGCCTGGGAGCCAGCAAGTCCGAGCAGAGAAGATGACAACTAACAAACTCTGAAAATGATGGATATGAGTTCATCGGGAAAAGAACATGCAGATGACGTCATTCTAGAAAAGGGGAACCAAAACTGTGAAGTATAGAGCATGAAAAGATATGGCACCGCCTGGCTGTGAGCTGGGGGCTGATGACAGGGAGTGGAGAGAGAGATGTGGGTCGGAGCCAGGCTAAGAAATCAGAACTTTAGCCAGAGCAAGCCAACTGATATTACCGAATGTTCGTTAACTATGAAATCAATATGCTAAAATCTAGATTTCTGAATACCTTTTACATGCAAAGTACTCTTCTTATGCTATTTAGATGTAGCCTCAATTTACTGTGCCTTACCAACTGGACTCAGCTCGTCGGGACCTTTATCTCATTATTCGCACTTCATATGCCCCATCCTTGTCACTACAAGTGATGAAATGAGTAAATGCAAAGGAATTCTTGTCTTTCTAAGAAACTATGGTCTCTATGCCTAATAGCTCTCCATGAAGATAAAAACGTACGTCTACACACCTGTGAATGTATCTATAAAACACCTTCCATTACATGCACATTAAAGGAAAGTTTGGTAAGGACTGGTGAGTTTAATGCCTGCTTTAAGAATTTCCACATCAAAACCTATTTAAAAATCGGGTTAATCACTTCTTCATTCTACAGGCTGAGGGGACCAGGATCCCTTTGAACGAACATGAAGTGAAATTGACCGATTCTTTC
>NW_006438867.1:6822640-6827630 GCF_000325575.1 Pteropus alecto
ATCTTTACACGCTTCAATCGAACAACATTGTTCACCCTACGGCGAACTTGCCCCACTGGGATTTTCTCAGCACTTGACGTACATGGTGGACGTTCTCGAACTTGTATATTGCTCTCTAATGGTGTCCTAGAAGTAATTTCCTTTATAAAACCAGTGAAAGCACAACATTTACGCCTCGCCATCACCCACGGTGCCTGGCGTACAGAAATAGCAGACGCAGCCTATGGCACCAAATGCTTTATGTGTCACTAACTAACTTAATTCTTATAATCATCTGTGAGGTAGGTACCAGTATTATCTTTATTTTAAAGACGCAAAAACTGAGGCACAAAAAGGACAAGCAATTCACCCAAAGAGCCGTGTGACGGGGAGTGGCAAGTAGGATTCGAGCTGAGTCTGGGTTTAGAATCTGAGGTTTTGGTCACCGCTACCCTAGTTAAGATTTCATAACTATTAGTTTATTAAGCACGACGTCGTCTGAGCCCTTGGGAAAGGGACCGTGTAACTTCTTCGCTTACTTTATTCGGCTTCTGGATAAGATGGCAGCAAAGTGCCTGACTCCCAGGACGGTGCCTGGTGACGCATCCCGCCAGCGGGCGGCCTCCAGCGCGGAGCCTCCGGCACAGCTGTGCGAGGTCAATAGACCTGTGTGTGCGGCCGGGGGGGCAGGGGAATAGACAACGACCTGCTTTCTTCCCCCCATGCACCATCAGATCCACAGCGGAAAGCCTTCCGTTTCTATAAATATGGCTCAAAGAGAATGTAAACTGAGAATGGTGCTTATAATTAAATTTTTTCTCCTACAACGAGGAAGATAAATACAGTTATTAATGATAATGGCTATCATATATTGAACCTGTGATATAGGGCAGGCACTGGGCCAGGTGCTTTTTTGAATTGTCTCATTTAATGTCCCCAACAACCCCCGAGTGGTAGGGACTCTCACTTAAAGATATGGAAAGTGAGGCTCCCAGGCTGAGGCCACGCAGCTAACACAACACGGCCCCACCCTCCTCCCCACCACTCCCTGTCTGTCCCCTCCTCTCTTGCAATCCCACTTGGCTTCTGTCTATCTGTTTCTCACTCTTTCGTTATAAATCAAAGTCTAAGTAACACAATAAAAACAAACAAACAAACAAACTTCTTTTCTATTGTTAATTTTGTTTGAAATTAAAATGCCACCAAGGTTCTTTCTGTATTTTCTTTTCAATCCTTCTCCGTCAGAGATGTCCAATAACGTGTTTACAGGTGAAATGGTAAGAATGTCTGCCTTAGAAGACTCCAGCAAAAACAAATAAATAATAACCATCTAAAAACGAACATTTTTACATTTTCAGCATTTTTACAGCACAGCTCTGTCCTCAGATCTAGGTGGGGACATTTCCAGCACCTGGCGGAGCCTAGATCTCTGTATCGTCACTGACTGCCTCATGGAAATGCCATTAAAGTCTTGGGAAAAATGCACATCAAAGCGAGAGCTTCTGGGGCTGAAGATTCTTCTGGAGCATCGGATTGTATCGGCAAAGCTTCGGAGGCTCTGATGCATCCACCAGTCGTTTAGACTTCAGCAGCTAATTTCAAGTTCAATTCAAGTTGCCAAGAGCGATTTGCATGAAATCCTCCACAGGAGAACATGCTTTTCAAAAAGCAAGTTGCCCTACTTAGTCGGTGCTGTGACAGGGGCCAGGACAGAGACGATCTGCCCCTTTTCTAGTCCCTCATGCTTAAGTCTGTGTGTGGTGACCTGAGCAGGTCACAGGGATGATGGCTGTCACATAGTCACTACTATTAGTGTTGTTTTTTTCATGCTATAAGCACAGTATAAAAGTTCTTCCCCAAAATAGTTGTGATTTTTTTTTTTCTATGCCTTAAAACTTTCTGTGCTAAGTAGAACAACAGATTACTTTAAAGTGCATGCATGGCCTTTTGGGGCGGGGTGGGGAGGCGGAACTGAACTTTTAGATTCTATCCAATTAGTTAGATTAATCAAATTTGGTTCTATGCAACCTGGCTGTCCCCTAGAATAAATATTCTCTAAGCGATCGCTTGGTACTCAGGTAAGGAAGGTGGCAGGATGATGCTGCTGAATGAAAACGTGGGCAGCAGGTAGTGGATATGCTGATGCAGGATTTAGCTGAGAGGGAGGTTCACTTCCGGTGTGTGGTTTTAATATAGCAGGATTATTTACAGCCACGGAAATTAGAAAGGCTGCAGGAAACAAACTAAGGAATCACTGACAAGTGCTGAAATCAGCCCTACTGGGAGTAACTCCTACTCGGCTAATAATCAGAAGTGACACATTGGACATGCAGCAGCATGACTGGACGGACGACGGGGGACCACCTTTGTTATTTTTTCCCCCCATGGGAGTGATGAAATGGCTGTTCTGGACACTGTGCTACAACTGTGAGAAAGGATGAAAATTCTCTGTGAAGGGACATAAATACTCAAGTGCGGGCTTCTCTACAGGGTGAGCTTATCTCACTCCCCGTATCCCTGCCCCCACCACCACACACGACGCAGGCATCACACCTGGGGGACAAAAGAACTTGTCTCTCTAAGATGTACGTCACAGAGTGGCCTCTTGTGGAATCCTGGAAACACAGACACTGAGTTTATTCGGGGGCAATTGAAGGAGAAGTTAAAAGAGGTGAACTTAAGTTGGCACACTATATATACATATATAGATACATGTTATAGATATATCTGTAAATACATATCTAATTAGAATTATGTATATAATGTATGTATGTATGTATACATATGTAGCTCTATATAATTACACATATATAACCTACACGTTTAAATATACTTTGGTGCTCTGGCTGTCTGTTTGGTGCCATAGTGTGATAAAATAAATAGTAACACTATAGGTATTTTCAAATAATAAGTATATAAAGACTAGACACAAATAAAACACACATACTGATAGCTTAATTTCTATAGAATAGGTGGGAGAGTTGAGAAATCATTTTATATTTGTTTATTTCTTATTTTGACATATTCAGAATTCTTTTTGAAATAAAGTTCATGAGATTCTCCTGCCCTCATTATGCCTTACAAGGAAACCTTTAGTGTCTTAACAGAAGTGATTTCGTATTTTTAATTTTATTGCATTCAGAATAACTTAACTTATCTCTTCAACCGATGGTGTTGGCAAACTGGATAAACACATGCAAAAGAATGAAACTGGACCCCTATCTTAGGGCACTCACCAACGTTAACCTGAAATGGCTGAATAAAGATTTACACGTGACACTTGAAATCACCAAACTTCTAGAAGAAAACATAGAGAAAAAGCTCCTGGACATGGCTCTCCACAATGATTTTCTGGATATGACATCAAAAGCACAAGCGACAAAAGCAAAAATCAGCAAGACGAACTAAAAAGCTTCCGCACAGCTAAAGAAATGATCAACAAAACAAAAAGGCAACCTACAGAATGGGGGAAAAATATCGACACATCATATATCTGATAAGGGGTTGATATCTAAAATATACAGGAAACTCATGCAACTCATTGGAAAGAAAAACAAATAATCTGATTTAAAAGTTAGTAAAAGACCTGAACGGACTTTTTTTTCCAAAGAAGATATACATCTAAATAGCCAACAGATACGTGAAAAGATGCTCCAAATCACTAAGCATCGGGAAATGCAAATCAAACCCGCAATGAGATATCACCTTGCACCTGTTAGTATGGCCACTATCCAAAGAACCTGAAAAGGACAAGTGCTGGGTAGTCGTGAAGAAATTGGAATCCCGTGCACTCTTGGTGGGAATGGAAAATGGTGCAGCTGCTGTGGAAAACAGTGGCGATCCCTCAAAATATTTAAAGTAGCATTACCATGGGAACTAGCATCCTCGCTTTGGGGAAAATATCCAAAAGAATCAAAATGAGGATCTCACAGAGCTATGTCCACTCCTATGTACACTGCAGCATTATTCACAGTAGCCGAGTAGTGAAAGCAACCCAAATGTCCATCAACGGATGACTGGATTAACAGAATGGGGTCTATACATACAGTGGAATAGGGTTCTGCTTTTAAGGAGCAGGAGATCCTGTTCACGCTACAACGTGGGTATTATCTTAAGGACATGACACTAAGTGAAATAAGCCAGTCACAGAAAGACAAATGTGACATGATTTCACTTCTGTGAGGTCATTAAAGTAGTCGCTTACAGAAAAAGCAGATGGAACGTGGTTACCGGGGCCCGGGGTTGGGGAGGGTCGGGGGGGTCATTTCATGGATGAAGAGTTTCAGTCTGACAGGATGAGGAAGTTCTAGAGATCTGCTGCATGACAAAGTGGATATAGTTAACATTACCATACCGTGCACTTAAAAATGATTATGATAATAAATTTAATATTATGTGGGGTTTTTTTACCACACAAAAATAGATTAACTATAAATATATAGCAGTATTAAACAGGGTTAACAAAAAAAATCTAAATTTAATGGCAAATAATAAGCAAACCATGAGTTACCATTAAAACATGAAAAAAAAAATCAAGAAAAGCGGTGGTTACCGAGCCCGCAAATTGAGAATAGACTATCCAAACGTAGAGATTGTTCAAGGCACGTCTGTATGAAGACACGATACGTGTAAGAAAAACTCACTTCCTTCTCTACCGTCCACTACCATCACACAAATGTCTTCATTTCTGGCCACCAAATGTGTGGGTGATTTCCCACACTGACAATTCTCCAACACGAGCTGGGAATCTAACAATAGAATTCAATCCTCACACTACATCAGGAGCTGGCACGCACCCCACAGATCAAGGGCTCTGTCCCACAAGACTGTCCCCTACCTCCAACTTCAGATGCCGTTGGCAAGAACAGGTTGTCACCTTCTGACCAACTGTGTATAAATTGGAGGACCCTAGCAACCCCCATCTCGGGTTTGATAATTTGCTAGAATGACTTACAGAACTCAGGGAAACAGTTTACTTATTAGATTATCATTTAAAAAAAAAAAATTAAAA
>NW_006438867.1:6828257-6846666 GCF_000325575.1 Pteropus alecto
AACAAAGGTAATGAGAGGAGGACAAAGGTCATGTGCAAAGGGAATAAAATAGCATACAACAATGCATACAGTTGGCCCTCTGCATCCATGGATTCTCAACTGCAGATTGAAAGGACTGTACTACTGTCTACAGCCAAGCCACCCTGAACGAGCCTGATCCCATCTGATCTCAGAAGCTAAGCAGGGTGGGGCCTGATTAGTACTTGGATGGGAGACCACCTAGGCACTTGCTGTAGGCATAAAAAATAAAATAAAAAACAAGGGATTGTAAGCTGACAAAGGCCTTTGAATCGGTGAGGTCAACCAAGGGTTGCCTCGCCTAAAAAAAAAAGTATATTTAAAAAAAAAAAAAGGAATGAAAAGGAAAAAAAAAGATTTTATGATAGGCATGTAATTTGACAGCCAGAAAAAAAAAAAAAGGCTTTTTTTAAATTAAGAAATACATCAGATTAACTCTTCAGGGAGCGGAAGGAGGCACCGGCATGGGAGGTCCCTGTCATCCATCTTGGGGAGCTGGCCCACAGGCCCGGCCCCTGCCGTGTGTGGGCACAGGAGCCCAGGTCCCCAAGGCAAGCGGGAGAAGTCAAAGTAGCCAAGGCCACGGAAAGAAGCGGAGGCCCCGAAAGTCACGGCGAACCTGCTGCTGTTCCACCTGGATCCCCAAATGCAGGTGAAGTCCCCTCATCACCCATTTCTCATGCGGTCTTAACGGTGGTCCTATTTCTCATTAATAACGTTATAATACTCTCGGTCACCCAAAACAGATGCGTTCGCCTTCTCAAAGCTGTAAAATCCAGTGGAAATGTATACCAAGAGATGGATGAACGCACCATCGAAATGACTATCAAAACGCTTGCTCAAAGGCAAGAGTTCATTGGAAGAAGGGTGGGGGATGGGATGAATCTCGTCAACAGAAGTGAAAATTACAGGCAGCACAGAAGTGAGGAGCTCAGGTGAAAACATCCGTCCTAGTCTAGTTATAGGTTTTTGAAGAGCAACAGAACAGGGGGATTAGCAAATCCAAGTTCTAGCCCCAGCTTCACGCCGAATTAGTTCTGTGACTTTTGGCAAATAGTTTCATCCTTCTCTGGGCCCCGGTTCTCGTAAGGAAATATTAAAGAGGGTTGACTAGAATCAGCCATCTTCATTTGTCTTCCAGCTATGATTACAAGACACAGAAACGTAAAGAGTGACATACTCGATCAGAGGGGGAGAGAGAGAAAGAGGGAGACGAAGCGCTTGCTAAGAACAAGGTCTCAACGAGCACATTTCGAGACATGTGAGCTGTAGAAAAGCAAACTGATCTGAAAACGAAATGCATGAGTTGACAGCAGGAGAAAATGGAAAGCTATTTTTTTCTTCTTTAGAGAGTTGGCTGGTACCTCAGAGCCAATCAAGTGTAATCTTAAATGTGAATGTGGTGGGAAGTACCAATGTCACTTAGAAAAAAGTTTGGTAAGAAAACTTAAAGATCACGAAACATAAGAAATGGTCTCCTCGGAGACACAGGGCCCTGATGAGGTACTCCTAGGCTCCTTAAAAAAAAACAAAAAAAAAAAAACAAAAAAACTTTTTAAAATTATAAGATAAAAAATTGATAAAGAAAGCCATAAAATATGGCTTAGTGAATTATTACGGGGTGAACACTTAAAATCAGCACCCGACTCAACAAACAGAACTTTGCTGGCCACACCAGAAGCTCCCATGGGCCCTGTGCCAATCACAGCCCTTCCGCCATCAGTAACCATCATCCCGATTTTTACAGTAATCACTTATTTGCACCTCTTCATAGCTCTTCCGTCCGAGTTTCCATTCACAGACGTGACAGTTTCATCTTGACGGTTTTAAAATTCTTTCAATCCGCAGGTTCGTCCGCATCCCTTTCTTTTTCTTATAATCTATTTGTAAAACAACAACAACAACAAAAAACAAACAAAATAAAACAAAAACTGACTCAAAATGGATCACAGACCTAAACGTACAAGCTAGAACTACAGAACTCTTAGAAGAAAACATAAGTGTCGAGCTTCAAGTTAGGCAATGTTTTCTTAGATATGACACCTATAATATAAGCGATGAGAGGCAAAAATAGATATATTGGACTTTATCAAAATTAAAGCATTTTACGCTTCAAAGACACGAGAAAGAGAGAAGACAGCCCATAGGATGGGAAAAAAAAATACTTGCAAACTACATATCTGATAAAAGATTAGTAACTAAAATACATATGAAAGTCTGAACAACTCAATGCAAGTCAAGGCCAGCGTTAGACACCAGTTCACGCCCACCAAGGTGACTGACATCAGAGTGACAAGCAAGAGCAGGTGTTTGCAAGGATGCTAAGCATGCGGACCCCTCATTTGTCACTGGTAGGAATGGGAAAAGGGGCCACCGCACCGGAAAACCGTGTGGCAGTCCCTCGAAAGGCCAGACGTAGCGTTACCATAGAACGCAGCAATTCCGTGCCTGCGTATGTACCCGAGAACCGAAAACCCACTAGTGGTTGCCAGAGACTGGGGTGAAAGGGGAACAGGGGTGACCGATAACAGGCTTCCTGTTGGGGGGTGATGAGAATGTTGTGGAGTCCGATCGTGCTGATGGTGGCACAACCTTGTGAATATACTAAAACCACCAAATGGTGCACTTAAAAAGGATAGATTTTAGGGTACGTGAATTGTCTATCAACTAAAAAAATCCTAATGCGAGCCTACACCAAACCAGTAGAATTACTAAAGCAATTAAAAAATAATTTTGTGCCTCGTCTCCCCATTCTTTCTCCATCTTTTGTGGTTACTCTCTATACTGACTCAGCAGATACTCGCTTCACATATACCCTTTCCCTTTGACCTCAATTTACTCTGAGTTCTCCAAATAACTGGTGTTTATGCTCTCGTTAGTACTTATGTCAAAGTGCTTTGAGTTGTTTTGGTTTTCTGACGCTTTATTTCTCTGGCGCATTCCTCAGGAAGGGTTCGTGACCAATATCTCTTGAGTTTTTATATGTCAATGACCGTTCGTCTGTGCCCTTTACACTCAAATATCAACCTGCTCCATATAAAACTCCCACTTCATATTTTCTTCCATGGGAGATCTTAAACATACTAGTCTATTCTCTTCAGACATAAAGAGTTATGGTGAAAAGTCTGATAATTTAACTTTCATGCCCTGATAAATCACTTGCTAGATGCTCAAAATATTTTTTTTCTTTTAAGTTATGTAATTTTACCAAATATGCTTTGGTGTTGTTAGTCATTCTGAGTAATATACTTAGGCACGTGTCTCAGGTCAATAAGCAGTGTAGAATTTTTTAAAGTTCATGAAATTTGTCTTAAAAGATAGTTCTTAGTATTTGACTTTCCCTTCTTTGCCTTTCTTCTTCAGGAATTTTCAATATTTGTAAGCTGGATCTTCTTTGCTTATTTTAAAATATTTTTTCTTTTCTCTCCAACCCTTACCATCCCCTTTATTTCTTTTAAATAATTATGTAAAACTTCTTCCTTCTCACATTCTTTCTCTCCTAAAATATAGTTTTGTTTATTGACACTCAAGTTCTTCTGGTTTGATCTCCATTTATGAAATGACTTTTTCTTTTATTTCTAATTATTTTCTATTTTGTTACTTAGGAGTTTTTCCATCTTGATTTGCATTCTTTCATGTTTTGGATCATTTTCTTTAAAAAAAAATTTTTTAGATTGTTTTAAAATAAAAGCTCCCTTTTTTTTTTTTTCTTTATTTTTAGGCGAGGCAATCCTTGGTTGACCTCACAGATTGCAAGGACCTTGTCAGCTTACAATTCCTTATCTATTTTTATTTATTTATTTGTTTGTTTGTTTGTTTGTTTGTTTGTTTATTGCACCTATAGCACCTGGTCTTCCTAGGTGGTCTCCCATTCAAGTACTAACCAGGCCCGACCCTGCTTAGCTTCCAAGATCAGACAAGATCGAGCTTGTTCGGGGTGGCATAGCCGTAGACTTGAAAGCTCCCTTTTTGATCTGCTCTATGAAGATACCTTTCTGTGGTGCTTTTATTTTTTCCTCTAGTAACTCTGTATGGGATTTGCACTGGATATTTTTCTACTGCCCGTTTCCACGTGAAATTGGTGTTCCTTCACTATTAGAAGAAAACATGGTGGCTTATTCTGAGACTTCCGGACTCTGTCCACTCCCCATTTTTATCTGGACCTTCTCTTTCTAGCTCTGTTGTCCCTCTAACGTCCGATTTTGATTTCACTCTAAGAGGGTTCTCCTTTGTGGGGTGCCCTAATATGCATTTAGATGGGGAGAGACACCTCCTGTCATTCTCGGCCGCTGGCCTTGAGCTGGCCCACCGTGCTTTCTGCTGGACACCTGTCGGCTCTGTTGGGGTTTTCCTTCCCTTAGGTCAGTGGGTGCTCTGTGGCTCCCCTCTCCTTCCTCCTGCACAGACATGGAAGTGATGCAGGTCGCGTGTCTGTTTGTGGTTTGGCTCCACTTGCTTGTGTGCCTGTGGCTGCCTCGCACCTAGTTTCATTGTTAATTGTTGTCCATGGGTGTTTTGTGGTTGTTTTTTTTTTTAAACTCTGCTTGCTGTATCTGTTTTCAGGCTGGGATCAGAGAGATTTATAAGCTATGCTGCTGTTGCTTCCATCAACCCAGCATCTTCTAAGCTAGGACAAAGCAGACATCAGGCACATACTCAAAACTGAATTGTGGCTCTTTTCTCCCAAATTTCCTTTTCTTTTATTCTTCTCATAAACCTTGCGTCCTGGAGTCAGCAGACCATGTTCTGAATTTCCTGCGTCACTTACTAGCTATGTGACCTTAGAAAGGCTATTAATTTCTCATTTGTAAACAACTACCCCACGGGCTTATCACGAAGATTAAACGGATAAGGGAATGTGTTTAGCACAAAGCTCGGTATATAGCAAGCTGTCGATGTATGAGAGCTATTGATGCCTCCTGTACTGACCCAGCTAGAAACCTTGACAGCTCCCTCTCCCTCCCCCTCCCTGCATTTATCCACCAGCAAGCCCGTCATGCTACCTGACTCCACCTCCGATCTGCTGGCACCATTTCCATCTGTGCTACCACGGACTCTGCTTGGACCTCTGCAGTAGCCTCCCAGCCAGATTCTCCGATTCTTCCTCTGCTTCTCTTCAATCCGTTCCACACGAGGCAACCTGAGTGACTTTTTAAACATGAAAATCTGGCCACGGCCCTCTGCCTCTCCCTGTGTCCTGGCCTCACTGGCCTCGCTGGCCTCTCACGGAGCTCTCACCCCTGCAGGTCGGACATTGAGGTGCCGTCTCTGCCCGGGATGTGCTTCTCCAGCTCATCCATAACTTATTAGTTTATTGGTTTAAATATCACTGCATTACTGGGACTGTCCATGGCTCCTTATATACATATGGGACAGTATAGCTGGGAAAGTTAACCTAGGGAGTCCAACTTTTATGTAAGGAAAAGAAAAAAAAATCATACCCCTCCAACCCATCCAGAGCAGGTCTTTGTTATTTTCTGTTGTAACCCTCTTTTCCTTTCTAGCACGAATCATCGTTTTAAGCCAGATATTTATCTGTTTGGTGTCTATACCCTCTCCAAGACCTAAGAGGGCATGGCTATGTTTCTTTTATTCTTGGTTATATTCCGAATCTGGCCCAGCCTGGTGCCCAGCACACACCAGCTTCAATGGTGACAATAAAAGGTCATAGAACAGAAGCATCAAGGGGCATGGCCAGATTCGGTGACGCAGCAGACAGTAAGAGCTCCAAGAGATAAGCGACTCCATCCAGGCTAAGACAGGCAGGAGCTAGACAGCTGCTCGGGGTGAGGCATAGTGAGCATGCCATGCTTCTTCTGGAAGAGACAGCTCTGCATTCAGCCCCGACACCTAGGTTCTTGTTGCAAGAATATGGCTGAGACAAAGCAGTGTTGAGGGTCCGGAACCATCAGGCAAGACCCATTTCAAAGACGGAAATGAGAATTTTTACAACTGAACCGATCAAAGCACTCCCCCGGGATGGGAAGACATCGGAGCCGGGAAAGTTAACATAGAGAGCCAAGTGTTTTTTTAAATTTATTTTCTTTTTTTAGGCGAGGCAACTCTTGGTTGACCTCACCGATTGCAAGGACCTTGTCTGCTTACAATCTCTTATTTTTTTTTACTTTTTACACCTACAGCACTGGTGTTCCTAGGTGGTCTCCCATCCAAGTCCTAACCAGGTCCGACCCTGCTTAGCTTCCGAGATCAGACGAGATCAGGCTTGTTCAAGGCGGCATGGCTGTAGACGGGAGGCAATTTTTTTATGCAGGGAAAGGAAGTGTATTTCGAGTTTGCTGTTTTGAGCTTTGCATTCCCAGAGGAGTTAAGTTTATGGATACGTGCAACACCTGACATCATTTTGTTAATTATCTAAGGTGGGTTTTAAAAAGTATGTAAAATTCACCATGTTCACCATTGCTAAGTGTCAAGTCCAATAGTGTCAAGTTCGTCTGCACTGTTGTGCGGCCTCCGGAACTCTCTCTGCCCATTCGACAACGACTCCCCACTTTCCTCCCCCAGCCCTGGGCACCCACCATTCTGCTTTCTTTCTATGGGTCTGGCAACTGTAGGTACCTCATACAAGTGGAATCACGTCGTGTTGGTCGCTTTGTGACCGGCTTATTTCTCTGAGCATCAGTCTCTTCGAGGTTTATCCATGCTGCAGCGTACGAAAGGATTTCCCTTCTGTTTTAGGCCGAATAGTACTTCACCGCATGTGTACACCGCCTTTCGTTTACCCCGTTCATCCACTGGTGGACACTCACTGTACTTCCACTTTTTAGCCACTGGGGATAACGCTGCTATGAACGTGGGTGGACAGGTATCTCTCCAAGACCCTGCTTTCAGTTCTTTTGGGTGGGATTGTTGGATCATAGGGCATGACTGCTTTCCACGGCAAGTACATCGTTTTACATTTCTACCAAGCGCACACAAAATTTCCAATTTCGCCACATCTTTGTCAACACTTGTAACTTTCTGTTTTGTTTTGTTTTGTTTTGTTTTCGGAATTCTAATGCATAAGGGGTGGCGAGGCGCTTTTACGTAACGAGTTTGAAAAGACTATTTACAAACGTGTTTTATTTATTTATTCTGAAATATTTTAAGCAACCTGAAAGAATAGGAACTCTTATACCAGAAATCTGTGCGCCCATCTCTTAAGTTTTTCCGAGAGCGGTATTTTGCCACATCCTCCTCCATTCTCTCCACCAGCACTCTGAGACAGTGTTCAAGTTATCTAATGCTCTCCCAAACTGTCCATGTGCTTCTCACAACTACCCGAGCGAGCAGAAACATTCATTCAGAATCGCTAAATGTACCGGTGAAAACCTGTGGTCACAACCTCGATTTCCACGTTAACTTCGAGTTCCCGTGGGCCGGCGCCCACCCCAGCGGCACGATGGCACCTAAGGTAACCCGTGGGAAGGGGAGACGCCCGAAAACAGAATCTGAGTGTGGCCGAGGCCTATCAGGTCCCTCCGTCCCCAGAGAGGCTTGCATATACACTCATCGGGAGTGAGGACCCCCAAACGCCAGAAAGACACAGGCACCGTGGGGGACAGCATCCTGGATCCAGGTGTGGAGATGGTTTAACATCCCAGAGGAGGTCAGACTCTCGAGGACCCTTGCTGTCTAGAGATGGAGTGATCTGCTAAGATAATAACACAGCTCCTCTTATTAAAATCCTTCCAAAGAAAGGCTATGATCACTCGTTTTTATATTTCTATTAAAATCTCAGTGCAGACAATAAATCTGCCAATTTGTTGGCTTTTTGCTTAAAAGCCAGCATTTCCTTAGCATTCACCGAATAACAAAATATGCTTTTACAACATAAACGATTAAGACATTCTCATGCATGTCTTACAAAAAAAGCGTGAGAAGCATTTACTGAAGAGCCTTCTCCGCACGCTTAAATTCGGAGTTCTTAATAACACCTTTCATTTGAAACCGAGAACCGTCAGAGCACCACAGGGCACGTGTGGGCATCGTGGGCCTGAGCGTGTCTGGCAATGGGAGTGGAGAGTTAGAAGGGGCAAAGGGGAGCGGGGTGGGTGCTTGTGTGAAAAATACTAAGAGAATCCTAAGCACAGGTTTGATTAATGCACTATAAACCCGAATTGTCGAGCCCGTAAACCACCAGCGAGATACGAGCTTCGCTAATTCCCATTTAAAATCGCTTGAATTGTGATTCTCGAGTCAGATTTGTACCCCGACAGTCCTCTGTGCTGTGTGTCAGCGGGGTCCCTTCCTGTGGCTCTGTTCTCAGGTGGCTGCTGGTTGTGCGAAGTCGGGTCTCCGGACCCGGCCGTTCCCCAGTGCCAAATGTGGTCGAACTGCAAAGTTTTCCTTGAATGTAGGAATTAAATTTCTCTATGAAAGTCTTCTCGAAGGTTGGCTCAAGACCCCAGAACTCCCTGGGGTGGAAGTATGCCTGACGAAAAGGCGGATTCCTGAGCCCTGCTCCACACTTACTGATCTGAGCTGTGGCTGGAGCCCAGGAGTGTCTATTTCTAACAAAGCCCTAGTCAGAGGTCTCCAACCCTTCTGGCACCGGGGACCGGTGCTCCTATGAGAATCTGATGCCTGACGATCTGAGGCGGAGCTGAGGCGGTGATGCTGGTGCTGGGGAGCGGCTGCAGATACAGATGGAGCTTCGCTCGCTCCCCTGCCGCTCAGCCCGGTTCCTAACAGGCCGCACACAGACCGCTACCTGTCTGCGGTCTGAGGGTTGGGGACTCCTGCTCTACGAGACTCCTGTGCCCATCGATATTGGAGAACCACTGATCCGGGCCTTATCTCGACACATGGTGGCTGCCATGCAGTGAAAGCTGATGCAGGTGATGATAAGGTGGTTTCGATGCAGTGACTGAGCTCAAGTTCCTATGTGGATAACTGAAAGACACAGGGACCCATACTTAGTCACCTGTCCTTTCAATATCACTATAGACAGAAATGCTCCTCCCTCTTGCTGATTCTAGAACTGGCCTTAACTTTTGCCAGGAGGCAGCACAGTAAGAAATAGAGTTGTGTTTTGTTTTGTTTGGTTTGGTTTTCCTAATCTGGAATAATAAGTGAACAAACAAAAGTGCTAAAAAAAAATTATGAAGAAGTTAACATTTTTATAGGAAAGACCAGCCGGGAATTATAAAGATAATTTAAAGGAGCCCTAGTGAGAGCTCTATAAAGAAAACATCCAGGCAAGCAGAGATCATAATAGTTAAGAAAAGAGAAAAGTATTTATTAGTCAGTTTGTGCTAAAAGCTAGTTTTAACTCTTGCGCTAACTGCGATATTTAACTCTCGCGCTAACTGCGATATTATAAATGGAAGACTGGAGTTCCAGGAAGGGTGGTTCTCAAGAGACAGAGTGTATAAAATTCTAGAAGGGTGATTATTAAAATTCAAATCCCAGGTCCTGGATTTCAATCTCCCGGGGGCAGAGAAAGAGCCAGGAGGCTGCATTTTTAGCAAGCATTTTGCCTGAGTCGTACAGTTCCGTGACCTGCGCCTCGAGAAACGGCACTCGGAGTGTTACGACCACAGCCTGGCTCTTTCTCCAAATATTTGTCCCGTGTGTTAATGTTGGAACCTTGACTCTTGGTTCTGAAAGCAGCCAGGCTCTTCTTAAAAGTGCAACAGCACAAAGAAATTCACGATATTTAAAACAAGCCTGTCTAGTGGTTTCTTCACAGCCACCAGGCCAAAGCTTCTGCTCATCCTATGTGACACTGCCTCTTCCCGCAACCGTTCCGTTTAGCAGGAAAGAGAGAAGTTAATCAGATTTCAAAGGAGCATTTGGGCCAGATCTTTCTGGCTGTTCTTGGAGATATATCTGAAATGTGCCTGAGCTTTCCATTTAGGTCGAAACCATTCAGTAGATGTGTTTACCGAAGGTCCCTCTCAATTTTCAGGAAGTCATTTTACCTTAGGAAAAGCTAGATCACGAATTATAAGGTCTCCTTTACAACTGGCAAATTGCCAGAGAGCATTTGTATCCCTAAAAACACAGAACCGTGGGATACTGGTGAGTGGAAAGCGAATTTCAGCATTTCCTGACTTTCATTCAATTCCGGAAGGATGAACAGCTTAAGTGAACCCAAAGATGTTTATTTTCATCCTTTATAAAATATATTCTCGACCAGGCTCAGTCACTAAGAGAAACAGCGGATCTCCACTGGTATTTCTCGGTGGGGCTGATCTCTTAACCCTATGAAATATAGGGCCTCTTGATTACGGTCAGGTGGGAAAATGGATGGATTGTTTATTGCTTTGGAAAATAATACAAGTAAAATGTGACCTTGCTGAACAATGTGATCACACTCACTGTTTTACCAGTATGCTCTGGAAAAATAAGATTAATTATCCTAGCCTGCCATTCGAAAGGAAATGGCCACCTTTATTCACAGAGCAGATGCCAAACTTAAAAATTCAACGTCATGTTAGTGCTTCAGGCTTCCTCAAGTGATCTTTTAGTTCTTACCAGCTTTTTCGATAAGTCCACGCGGTAGAGTCTGCGGAGTCTAAAAGCCCCACATTAAAATACCCAAATATGATGACTGAAAATGGCTGCCTTCTTTTTAAGCTACAACTTAAAACATGTAGAACTATGAAGCCGCCAAAATGTGGCTGATTGGAAGGGGAATAACTGGTCTATCAATAGAACAGTATGTTTTCAAGAGTCAGGGGTCAACAGAAAACATTTCCTGGTGAGGTTTTTCCACACAGTGCTACAAATAATCCATTTCTAGCAGACCCTAATGTCGGGCTTTCTAATTAATTATTTTTGAATAATCTTATGTTTAAATTATTCTTCTCATAAACTCTCTCACTTGTGATTGCTTCCCTCACGACTTTATTATCGCCACTGTTTTTAAAGTTCTGCCTATCACTGACTCATCTACTTGGAAAATGCAAACCATTATCTTTTCTTTTCCTTCGGGTATTATCGACTATAGTCATTCGATAACTATATGCAACAATAAGGAAGTTAAAAAAAAGCCTAATGAGGGTGTGAAAAATAAGTGAAGTGAATATCTAATGCTTTTAACTGATCCCAGAGGCACGGATCATCCCCTTTCTAAAACGCTCCCTTGGGGACAGCCAGCCTCCTAAAAACATCACATGACTATGACTACCTACTTGAATTAAGGAACAATCTCGAAAAGGCCCTCTACAAAGGTCGGTATTGGAGAAGCACTTCCAGAATAGCGAATTAAGTATCTCCAAAAACCTCCACAAGAACAATGAGAAACTGGCAAAAAGTGTCAAAAACAACTTTTCCAGAACTCTGTAATAATTCACGGAGTCTTTATTCAAGGAATACGCCTGAATCTCAGTAAGAACAGTGAACTTTGTGGCATTTCAACTTGCTCTGTTCCCACCCACCCCTCTCCCCACCTGCTTAGTAGCTGAGGGAAGCGACAGTCTCACACCTGTAAGCATCAACAACAGCACCCTAGCAGCCGCAAGACGGGGCAGGATGAGTTTGGAGCTCCTGTAAGCTACCCCTGGAAAACTGTTATTTTTAAACCTGTCTGGAAGCTCCCTGAAAAGCTCCGTTCTCAGGACTTGTCTTTATTCAAAGCAAGTTCTGTGCAAACAGATGTCTCTAGGGCATCTGTCAAACACTATCAGTGGCAATTGTTTAACATGGCAGCAGCTTGAGGGGGGTGATACCGGTTGAGGCTAACAAGAAGCTGAACAAAAACAACAGGAAATGCTGGGAATAAGATATCTGTGGGGGGCTTTATAAAGCTGTGACACTGTATAAGCAGGGAGTGGAGGTTAAGGCACAGAGGTGAATGGTAGTCTGCTGGACTACCGGAGGTGTTCCCCAATACACACAGAGCTCCTTATAAAAGGCTGGATGATTTATTACTTCAAAGCACTTAAGAAAATCTCTCCCCAGTCATTAGGCAAGTACTAAGCTAACGGAGCAGAGACTTCAGTGGCTGCTAGTGACAAAGAATGTATACTTTATAGAATTCACTCAGGAAAATCGCTAAACAAGCAAACGGAAATAACACGAATAATCACAAATCCTGGCAGGAAGGGAATCTGGATATTTAATATTTAAAACATCGAGTTTTCAAAAAAATTGTGAGACGTACCGAAAAAAAAAAAAGTATAATCCATGTACACACAAAAAAGTCAATTAATAGAAAAAAGTAATGAATAGAAATTGTCCCAGAGGAAGCCCCGATGCTGGATTTACTAAGCAAGGACTTTAAGTCATCTCTTTCAACTATGTTCAGATCACTAAGGGACATATAACAAATAAAAAGAATTGAGTTAGTATCCAAAACACGTCCCACAAAGAAAAACCCAGATTGAGATGGCTTCACTGGTGGTTTCTATCAAATGTTTTAAGAAGAATTAACACCAATCCATCACGAACTCTTCCAAAACAACAGAAGAGAACACTTTTGATCTCATTCTATGAGACCTGTATTACACAGATATCAAAACTGGACAAAGATATTAAAAGAATAGAAAACTGTAGACCAGTATGTCTTATGAATATAAGTGTAAAAACATATCTAAATAATTGCAAACACACATAAACAAAATAGTAGCAAAGCAAATCCAGCAACATATAAAAAGGATTATACATCATGAACATACGGCATTTAGCCTAGGAATGCAAGGTTATTTTAATATGCCGAAATCAATTAGTATAATGTAAAAAAATCAATAGACTAAAGGACGAAAACTATACATTCATCTCAATAGACACAGAAAAAAATTGATAAAATACACCACCATCTCATGATAAATCTACTCAAATTAGGAGTAGAAAAAACTCCCCAATCTGAAAAACCCACAGCTGACATTGCACTTCATGGTGAAGGATCGAATGCTTCCCCCTAGCAGCAGGAACGAGACAAAGATGCCTGCTTTTGCCACTTTTCTTAAACGCTGTACTGAAGTCCTAGCCAAGACAAATAAGTGAGACAAAGAAATAAAAAATCCAGACCGGAAAGGAAGAAGTAAAACTAAATCTATTTGCAGATGACATAATCCTGTATACAGAAAATGGTAAGGAATCCACAAAAACCTGTCCGAATTAATAAATAAGTTCAGCGATTTTGCAGAACACAAAAACATAGAAAAATCAATTCTATTTCTAGACAATGGCAATAAATGATCTAAAAATAAATTTAAGAAAACAATTCTATTTTATAATATCAGAGAATAAATACTTCAAAATAAATTTAAATAAATAAATTTAAAATAAAAGTGGATGTCTTGTACACTTAAAACTACAAAACATCAGTGAATGTAATTAAAGATAACCTAAATAAAGTTATCTCATGCTATGGATCAGAGGACTCGACAGTGTTATAACAGCAACACCTTCAAACCGACCTACAGATTTAATGTAATCTCTATCAAAATCTCAGCTGTCTTTTTGCAGACATTGACAAGCTGATCCTAAAGTTAATATGGAAACTCAAGGAACGTAGGACAGGCAAAAATCATCATCACCATCATCATCATCATCATCATCATCAACACCACCACCATCCTGAAATAAAAGAACAAAGCTGTAGTACTCACATATCCCAGTTTCAAAACTTAATACCAAGTTACAATAAGCAAGACAATGTGGTACTGGCCTGAGTGTAGATACAGATCAATGAAATAGAATTGAGATTCTAGAAACAAACCTTCCATTTATGGTCGACTGATTTTTGATTGAATGAGGGATTAACAGTCTTTCCATCAAATGATGCTGGGACAACTTCACATCCATGTGCAAAAGGATGAGGTCATACACTCTACCTCACACCACGTGCAACGACTATCTCAAAAACAACTATCAGAGAAAGAAATTTGCAAATCATATATCTAATAAGTGGTCAATATCCAAAAACATAAATAACTTGTACAACCTAATAGCAAAAAAACCCCAAGAAATCTGATTTTAAAAAATGGACAGGGGATCTAAATAGGCATTTTTCCAAAGAAGATATACAGATGGCCAATGGGTACATAAAAAGGTGGTCAACATCACTAATCATCAGGGAAATGCAAATGAAAACTACAATGAGATATCACCTCATACCTGTTAGAATGACTATTATTTAAAAGAACAAAACAACAACAACAAAAAAAACAAGAAATAACAACTACTGGCGAGGATGTGGAGAAAAGGGAACCCTCGTGCATTGTTGGTAGCGATGTAAATTGGTGCAGCCACTACAGAAAACAGTATGGAGGTTCCTCAAAAAATTAAAAATAGATCTACTGCATGATCCAGCAATTCTGGTTCTGGGTATTTATCCAAAGAAAACAAAAACGCTAACTCAAAAATATATTGCGCTCCCATGTTCGCTGCAGCTCTGTTTACAGTGGCCAAGACAGGGAAGCAGCCTAAATGTTGACTGATGAATGGATAAGAAAAATGTGGCATTATATAGGGGAATCTTATTCAGCCATAAGAAAGAAGGAAATCTTGCCATTTGCAGCAGCACGTGTTACGTGAAATAAGTCAGAGAAAGACAAATACTGTATGATCTCACTTCTATGCAGAATGTAAACAAAACAAAACAAAAAACGTTAAATTCATAATACAGAGAACAGATTGATGATGGCCAGAGGTGAGAAGTTGGGGGCGGAGGATAAAAATGGTTGAAAGTGGTCAAAAGATATCAACTGCCAGTTACAAAATAAGTCCTGGAGATGTACCTTACAGCGTGGTTGTTAAGAGAGTAAGTCTTTTAAAAAGTTTTTATCACGAGAAAAACAAATAATAATGATGTGTGGTGTTGGGCGTTAGGTAAACTTATTGTGGCGATCATTTCACAATATGTGCAAATCGTGATCCAGTGCATTGTACGCCCGAAACGAATATAATGCTATATGTCGACTAGACATCGATTTAAAGAAATGGATGGTAGCGTTTGCAGAGGGCTGGCCCTACCCTCTCACCCTCGACACAGAAGCACCCCCAGGAACCCAGAAGCCTCTCGGAAACCATTCCCTCAGCATAAGGCCCTCGTTTCTCATAGCTGCAGTGTTCCCTTCCCCCAACTTTTCAGGCACAGGTAGGCCCCACACAGACCTGGCAGACACTGCGCCTAAGGCTCCAGCGCAGGCTGCAGACCAAAACATTCAAGAGAGTTTAAATATCAAGCCTGAGGAGACTATTCCCCAGAGACGTTCGCCTCGTGAACTCCTGCTGTCACAAAGAGTCCAAGGTTGGACAAGCAGAAGGGCCCAGTCTGGCCGTTTGGAGGACCGAGGTGGTTCGTGTGGCAGCGTGGTTTCACGGGCCCTCGGTGGACTGAATGGCTTGGAATCCACAAGCCTCGGCTGTGTTCCCTCGCCTCCCTGGCCCGCCCTGGCTGCCGCTGCTCACCGTCCTCAGCTCGGGTTAGCTCAGAGGCTGGACTTCCCCACGCCAGAGAAGAGGAATTTACTCGTGGGGTTCCAGCGTGGAGGAGATGTCATGCTTTCAGCCCACATTCGAGTGCATGGCATCCCCGAGTCAGAACGCGCGGTTCCGTTCATGGTCTGATGGCAGGGACCCTCAGGCACGCAGCCCCCGAGTGCCAGCACCCTAAACCAACGTCCCAGACAAAGACAAGGACTTTTGAGAGCCTACCTGCCTCTCTCTACCAGAAGTGAAACAGGTGAGCTCACGTGCAGGATTTCAACCACTTCTAACGTCCACTGCCGTCAGAAGCAAGAAAAACTAAGAGGCTCTTAAAATCACCGCCCCGATTCCACCATGGAGGTGAAGCACCGAGCTGGGAACCGGGAGACTGAGGTTTCCGCTGGGCTCTGTGCAGATCACATCATCGTTTAAATCCACCTGCTCCCTCCAGCTTTGCTGACGCTCTGCTTCGGCGTCTGCCTCTCATCTCTCCCCAGGATGTGCCGGGGCTCCAGTGGCCATTCCTGCCACTGACAAGCCCTCCCCACTGCTTCCCACTCTCCTGTGACCATGACACGTGCCGTGAAACCCACCCTGCCCCCCCACGGGCCTGCCACCCTTCCCACATCGTGCACCGCCTCCCCCTTGCTCTCTCTGCTCTGCAGACCCCGGCTTCTTCCTTCTTCACACTCCAACCTGCTTACATCTCCAGGCCCTCACGCTCGCTGTTCCCCCTGCCCATGACTAGCTCCTGCCTCACACTTTGGGTCTTGGCTCCCATGGGCCCACCCTACAGGGGCCGCTCCTCAGCACCATGGACAGTAACCACTCCCACCCACCTCCCGACGTAGACACCTCATCCCTCCTTCAGAATGGAAGTCACAGTCTCATTACTAAGCTTGTGTGCTTGTTTATTTTCTGCTCCCGTCTCTAGATTGGAAGGTGCAGGAAGGCAGAGCTCTGGTGTTGGGTTCGCTATTGCACCCCGAGAGCCTAGCACAGGCCACGTCATGCAGGGAGAAGGAGATGACAAGGTCGAGGCTCAGGTGGTGACACCGTTCACTGAGAGCGTAGACAGCTGGAGCTCACGGTCGGTCCTCGGGAGGATAAGTTCACTTTCGATAGCTCAGTTTGAGGTGTGTATGGGACAGCCAGGTGGAGACATCGAGTAAGCAGCTGGGATGGAGGTACGGGCTGGAGCTATCAAAGCGGAAGTTCCATCAACATCAAATATTGTTCAGAAAAGCCACGTGCACACAAGCGCAGGACAGGGCAGCCACTGTGCGTGAGTTTATAATGGAAAACAGAGGAAGGCCACAGGGGAAGAAGTACACAGAATCGGGTGGGAATCTGACCAATGCACAGAATTAGGGTTGATAATCTTAGAGAAAAAAAAAAAATTACAGGACGCCTAGTTAAATTTGAATTTCAGATAAAAAAAAATACTTTTTAAAGTATAAGTATGCCCCAAATATTGAGTGGGCCACACTTACACTAAAATTATTTGGCTTTCTGATGATCTGTGGCTATTTCATAGAAGGCACATTTATATTAGACGGATTCAACCATAACGCAAAAATGATTGCCCTAGCCCTGAGGAGGTTCATAATAACGTTTCTTGTGTGGAAAACATACCGGATTTAAAACCAAGAGACAGTCTTTGCGTCTAGACTCTTCTACTTACTAAATATATGACGAAAGGCAACTCTTCTGCTTCTCCAGCTTTAGGAGTCCATCACGGCGACAGTGGAAACACCTCCACCTGCTTTTCTTACCACGTTGTGCTGTTGCGAGAAGCACGTCCACATTATGTATGCGGACATCATATACAACGTGAAAAACATCTGTGCAAATAGGAATAACTGTCCCTACCCATTTAATAAGCTGTTGCTATAAAAACAGCACAGTGTTTCAGAGAACTCAGTGTCATTTAATAAACACAGTATTGAGCCAGGACATCGAAAAGTAATACGAACTTTAAAGCGAGAGAAAGAAGGTAGGTGCCAGAAACACTTTATATGGGTACTTTAGTTATTTTTCCCTTGTAGAATGTTTTGAAGTTTGTTACAAAGTAGTGCCCCCTTGACTTACTGATAGCCTCATCTAAGAAAAGGCCCAGTCGAGTTGTCTCGTGACAGCTTCCAAAATTACCCACCTTCATCAGCATCCGTTCAGGTTTCCATTTATCAAAAACACGGCAATATGTACGGGATACATATCTAAAGATACGTGTCGCTCCCTATCACTTCATCCTTCCCGACTCTTCTTCATCGGCACCAAGAAACTCGGAAGAACTCGCTGGCACTTCGCCTGGGACCACTCTGCTCGCAGGCTCCTTGGCTGGCCCAGCTAGGGCCTGAGAGGGCTACTCAGGGACCAGCAGAGCTGGGGCGCGGTGCACAGTGGGGAGCGAGCCACGAGGCCCCTGCGCTTCTTCCGTTCAAGGATCATTTGGAAGTAAGAGAGTCAGAGCTTTGACTTCTCGTTCCGTTTTGGAAGGGGGAAAAAAATGGAGTTCAAAAAAGTGGGTTTATTATTTTCTTTTAGAAGTACGACCAAGAGCAGTCAAACTCACAGCGTGGCGTTTACCAGGGCTGGGGTTTTGGGGAAGGGGTACGTGGGGAGTTGTTTACTGGGGACAGAGTTTCAGTTTTGCAAGATGTAAAGCGTTCTGGAGATGGATGGTGGTGGTACTTAATGTCACTGAACTAGGCACTTAAAAATGGTTAAAATGGTAAATTTTATGTTATATATATTTTACCACAAAAAATAATGACAACTAGTAAAAACAACAGGATAACAGAGAAATATGGAAAATGCTCAAAGTGAAAAGGCAAAACAGAGTTGATGTGTGGGAGAAAAACATATCTGAATACTACTGACGATCGGGGTTTATAGGGGAATGGAAAGAGAAATTTCTAATTCCCTTGGAAAATGGTTTAGATTTAACCTAGAAGTTTAAAATTTCAAAGGCTTTACACACATAGTAAACATAATAAGAAGTTCCAAT
>NW_006438867.1:6847021-6850865 GCF_000325575.1 Pteropus alecto
ATCCATTAAAAAACGTGGAGGAAGCTTAGACGCACACGAGTAAGTGAAAGAAGCCGATCTGAAAGGATGCACGCCGTGTGATTCCTACTACGTGACATTCTGGAGAAGGCAAAGCTATGCAGACAGTAAAAAGATCAGTGGTTACGAAGGCTGAGTGGGGGAGGGGTGCACAGGCAGAGCACAGAGGGTAATTAAGGCAGTGAAACCGCTCTGTGTGATACCGTAATGATGGATACATGTCTTTGCTACACATGTGTCCAAACCCCCAGCCCGCACAGCACCAAGAGCGAGCCCTAACGTAAACAATGGGCTTTGGGTGATAACGACATGTCCCTGTGGGTCCATCGATGTAACAAATGCACCTCGCTGGTGGGGGTTTGATAACGGGGGAGGGTATGCAGCGAGGGCAGGAGGTCTATGGGACATTTCTTTACTTTTCATCAACTTTTTCTGAGACTCTAGAACTGCTCTAAAGAAGCAAAGTCTACTTAAAATATAAATAAGTACGGCTGCCACCGGCTAGGATAGTCCTCAGATTCTGTCACTCTTCTAGGCTGTTGATCCAACAATCAATATTTGTTACCTGATATGTCCATTAGAAGAAAGAAATGTCCTGAGTTCCATGCTCCGTTTTATATGTATTTTTATCTCCAGGGGAAGAAAAATAAAGTTGGAGCTCCACGCTGGAGCATAAAGAATAGACAGTTCAGAACTTGAAGTCGGCTGGGTTTAGTTCTCACCCCAAGTGAGATACTTAGTAGTCACGTGACCTGGGTAAGTTCCGCAAGGCTCTGAGCCTCAGTTCCTCATCTGTAAAATGGAAACGATATCTACCTCAAATACGGCGCTGGGGGATCCAGTGCCACATAGGCGGCATTTAACACGTGACAGTCCCCGGTCTCCTGGGACCACGTCTTGGCATGAGCCTTCCTATGACAATCTGCCATCACTCAGGGAGGTGAGATCACAGGCGAGACATGTGTGAGCCCAGGCGTCTTAATCCCACGCGCTGGACGAATTCACAAAGTAGCGAGTCGGGCATGGCTCTGGAGAGGTTATAAAGTTGCTATGTGAAGGAGAAGCTGAAGGCAGGCCTGCGCCTCGGGGGGCTGGCTCTGTGTGCGTGCTCACCATGAGGGGTGCCAGCCAGCCAGCCGCACTGGTCCTTGTCCTTACCAGCAGGCTCCCACCTCCCACCTCGGTTGGGTCACCAGCAGCAGCTCCCGGGGGCGGGGAGGAACCTGGGTGGCTCCAGAACCCCAGGCTCATGGGAGATTTGCCAAATGGGAGATCAAAGAGCTTCCCAGGGTCCTCCCCAGACTCTGACCCGCAGGAGGGAGTGGGTGGGACGAAGTGCAGAGGGCAGGCTCCGGCTGCGCTCCCCGAATGCCTCGTCTTGTCTGCTGTTCACTGACTTTGAAACTGAATTGTTCCCCGAAAACCTGTAACACTCCGCCGGAGTTTAGAAAACCCAAAGATTTTTCACTTGAATGGGAGCCAGAAACCCTTCGGATCTCATTAAGAGTCCAAGAAATTAAACCACCTTTAAGTCCCTGGATGCCGTCCATGGCTAGGAGTCACTCACCATCTCTTTTCTCCAGTGTCCCTGACTGAGAGAAAAACAGAGCCCTTGATTCATCAAGTGTGTGCCCCAACACTGTCGCTGGGGGCTGGGGGTGCATGGGCCGATGGACGGTTCGCTGTGACCGAGACGCTTTGCAGAACACAGGGGCCTGCAGCGAGACCTCAGTGCAGGATCCAGCCCTCCGGCCCACAGGCCCCCGCCCCACCCCTCGCCCCAGGTCTGGCTGACCCCCGGGGGCACCGGCCGCACTGGCGAACCTCGGAGTGTCAGCCCGAGGCTCGGAGGGCGTTCCAATATTTCACACGACCTCGCCCCACCACTCTGTTGAAAGGAGGGAGCCTGTGAGAGCAGCTGATACCACTATTTACTGTTTGTCTTCATTGAGAATGTAAAGGGGATACTGCTTCAGCCACAGGGAATGGGGCTGCTTGTCAGCTCAGGTTAGAGATTAGGATCTACTTATCCTGAGGTGGACTGGCTTTCGTCCTGCCCTGGGCTCTCGGCTCCCTCCCTTGACGATCTCATCCACTCCTCAGCTCGCTGTCAGCTGCCACCACTCCCCCCCGCCCCCCAGGCCACCAACCCAACAGCTCCAACCCACCCTCTCTTCTGAAATGCAGTTCTGCATCTCCCGCTTGCTGAAACTTTCCAGTTGGTGTCTACCGTGAGAAGGTCTTCAGAAGAATTTAAAATTCCGCTTCCTTCGATCTATTCCTTCTGTACTGCTCCAGGCCGCTGGTACAAACCCTGAACTCATCCTTGCCACCCCCGGGCCCCTCTGCCTCCTTCTCTGAATTGCTTCTAGTGTTCCCGAGTCCCGGTGACTGAGGCATTGAGCCTGTCTCTTGGATCCAGCTCTCTTCTGTGTTTTTACCACAATGCAGGTGGAGGCCCTTTTACATAGTCGAGCCCGGACAACTGCAATCATGTTCCAACTAATAGCCTGTGATACCGCCGTTTATAATACTATATAATAAGTAACGCAGTTTTGCCTGCATCCACGTCCATAGTGTTACCGGTGACGCGTGTGGCACCAGGCTCCTCCAACCCTGTAATTTCCTTCATGAGGAGAGCGACAGGAGCCTCCGCTGTTACAATAGTCGGTCTTTTGTCCTAGATTCCTGAGCCATCAGGGCGAAAGGAGTGTCTCATCGTTGATCACCAGCCCTTTCGATGAGTTCGTGTTAATGAGGCGATTTTTGGAACGTCCCTTGATAACTGCAGGAAGGACCTGGTTCCAGGTAGCCAACCACACACATAACCTGAACGTTCAGCCCCAGCCCCTGACCTCTGGGGAGGGGACAGGGGCTGGAGGCTGAGTTGTCGCCCATGGCCAAGAATTTCCTGGACCGCGCCTGTGTGTAATGAGGCCCCCATAAAAACCCTAACGGAGGGGGCTCCGAGAGTGTCCGGCTTGGTGAACACGCGGCAGTGCCAGGAGGGTGGTATGTCCAGAGGGGGTGGGGGGCCCCCCGTTCTCCATCCACATTTTGCCTGTGCATCTCTTCCCTCTGGCTGTCCTTGAGTTGCATCCTTTTAAAACAAACTCCTAATCTAGCAAGTAAACTGCTTTCCTGAGTTCTGGGAGACGTTCTAGCAAATGACTGAACCCGGGGCGGGGGGTGGGGGAACCTCCTTCAGGAACTTCGGTGACAACCTGGACTCGAGACTGGCATCTGACGGTGGCAGGGTGGCATTCTGGTGGGACCGAGCCCACGTGACCTGTGGGTCTGACGCTCTCTTCAGGTAGCTAGTGTCAGAACTGAGCGAAGCTGCAGGACCCCCGCGGGCATCAGACAAGTCGCTCGGTGTGGGAACCCACCCCCCGCCCCTGGCTTCACGTCAGCCGTCAGCAGTGAGGTGTCGAGTCTGGAGGAAGAATGCAGGGTGCTATTCTTTCCTGCCTTTTCCTCTCGTGTCCCCGGTCTCCAGTTCGGCCGTTGGATGACTCTCTTCCCGAAACGTGACACAGAGGACTCCCTGTTTTAAAACTCAGGTGGCTTCCCTTTGCACGAGTCGCCAGATGAAAGTACAGGATGCCCAGTTAAATCTGAATTTCAAACCAGCAACAGATACGTTTTTAATAGGACCATGTCTCATGCGATACTTAGGACATACTCACACGAAAAGTTATTTGGTGTTTATCTGAAATTCAAATTTAACTCGGCGATGTATTTTATTTGCCAAATCTAACGGCCCTACTCCTTGCCTGCGTAACGAAAACCGAACACACTCATGTGGCCCTGGCGGCTTTCTGCC
>NW_006438867.1:6850927-6854409 GCF_000325575.1 Pteropus alecto
GAGCTTCCGCCACAGCTGCAGTGCTTCCTACCTGGGTGAAGGTGCTTTGCGATATTTACAGGGCCTGGTGGGGACTCAGGACACATACGGAGCAATAAGCAAGCAGCACACTGCCCCCGAGCAGGAGCGAGAAGGCCGATGCCCACGTCCCCCCGAGAGGCCAGCAGCGGTCTGCTTGGTCAGCCGCTGGCGGGTCAGTGCCCAGCACAACCCCGCAGAGCCTGGGAGGGAAACGCCTCCCCAGCGAAGGGAGCTGGTCCACGTGGCGGGGACTAGGGCATCGGGGGAGGACACGGTCACACCTGTAGAAGGCACAGAACGGCAGACGCGGACCTTCCGGCTTGGACCGCGTGTCCCACGGGCTTCCTTCTTTGGGCCAAACGCTCGCAGTGCCTGCAGCGGTCCTCACGTGGCAGGCAGGGTGCTGTTCCCTTGGGCGTCCCCACGTCAGCAGCCAGGGTTGCCGGTTCAAAGCAGACACAGAGCTGGACCCCTCTGTGCATTAGGGTCTCCCTGAGCGACTCTACCGGGGAAAGAGCTGCCCCCACCCCGCTCCCCACCTGCGGCCCATGCTTCCCAGAGCACACGCGAGGTCGAGATCAAGTCAGGTGTTTATCGCCCCGGAACGAGGGTTCTATACTCAGTTTGTGATTTCACAAGGTCCCCAAATCCTTCTCTCCTGAGCTGTCGTCAAGCTGGGCTTCCTCTGACCTGCACTTGCATTTTCGGACGGAAATGGCGCTGTGACATGTCCCCTGGACTCTAGGTCAGCAGTCAAGTCCATCTGAAACCTGGCTGTGACAACCATCCCACCGCCCTCCCTCGGGCTCTGTCACTGGGGACCCCACAGGTGGGCACCGGGCAGCCCTCGGAAATTCATCTCCGGCTAACGATTTGTCCGGTGTATGTCTTCCCAGAAGGAACACGAGACCAAACAGTGTGCCTGACCTTGGAAAGGACGGCCACGCCGTGCTCAGCGGGTGAGACCGGCTTGGGTGCAGGACGTGCTCAGCGTGCCGGCGTCCGGGCCGGCCACCCGGGGCGGCAAACGTTCCGAAGCGGATGGTGCGGGATTCGGAGCCCCTTCCCTGGGTGTCCTCCCAGCAACTTCCCTCCCACGTGGGCCCCGTGGCCGCGCCCACCCTCCCTTCTCAAACGCAGCAGAGCCACAGACAGGTACCCCTTCCCCGCCTGGCCAACGCCTCCTCTCGCTGTGCCCAGCACCAGGGTGTCCTACCCAGTCCCCTCTCCCCACTCACATCTCACCAGTGAATTTAAATGCTGTTCCGCTCCTCGCTTCTCTCCTCCGGCGTGTTGCTAAGTTACGGAAGATAATTAGGAACGGGTTGGGGAGCTCATTAGGATTCTAATCACGGTTCTCTCTACCCCTCCCTCCCCCTTCCTCTCCCCACCCATCCCCTTCTCTCCCTCCTTCTCTCCTTCTCCCCCTTTCTCTTTCCAAGGAGCAGGAGCAGGAGCAGCAGGGGGAAAATGCTCAGAAAATGCCCCTCCAACTGAAATCAGGAAGCCCTTTAGTTCTCCGAGCCAGCATGGGGCGAGCTGCACAGATGAATCCCATCACAGAAGTTCATGAAGTGCTTGGCCGGCCCCCTGCCCTGCTTCGAGGAAAATGTCAGAAAAGCACCTGCCCTTCTAGATGGGGACCGCTGGCCCGGTGACAGGAAATGAGCAGTTAGAACCTTGTAATTCTAAAGCAGCAAGTGGGATCCGTCTAATCGCCAATGGGCTGGTCACGGCACTGCAAGCAGGGAGTGCGGTCTCGCCGAGGCTGGCTCTTCTTCATTTCCCAGGCAACCCCCTTGCAGGGCTGGACTGAGGAAGGCGACGTTCTCATCCGCTCTGATTAATGATAGGGAATGAGCTCCCCTGACACCTGTAGCCTTATTCTCTGTGCAAATGATGGAGGCTGGGCTCAGACATCTCGGGAACTCCAACCACCGGCCGGCACAGAGTTCGCCATTCTCCCTGGGAGGCTGGGGTCCCCAGTCACTCCCAGATGACCCAAGGCAGCCTCACCCAGCTCTCACCCCACCAGCTCAGTTGCAGTTTGTGGGCAGGTTCTCTCCCACTGCCTGAGGCCGACACCTGGGCGAGGCATCCTTGTGGGAGTGGGGGGGCTGATGTCACCCGCAGATGCCACTGGGCATCTGTTTCTGCATCTTCCCTAGGATCTCTCCATTAGCTGGTGCAGAACCAACTCAGTCCCGGAAGATTTCCCGAGGCCTTTTCCTCCTTCGATTGTAAGTGCCTCAAGGCGAGAGAGGGTGCCTCATCCGCCTCTGCACCAGGAACTGTTTTTTATCGAACAAAAACTTTCCGCCCTCCCGTGGAAGCTGTAATTTCTGGTCCGCCTTAGAAGACTTAGGCTGTTCCAACCGTGAAGCATTTCTACTCTGAAGCCGTGAGAACCAATTATCCACAAATACTACTCTTAAAAAACATTAAAGAGGCCTCTGGGGAAAAGAGCCTGAGAGCGCTCCGAAGAGTGAGTGTGGGAACGATGCAAAGGTCTCGTTTTTATTTCGTCTGAGGTCGTGTAGAAGAATATGCCACAGAGCACCCTGCTCTGCTGGGCCAAGCTCCGCGAGTGGCCGCTCACTCACCTGGAGGCGTCGCCTTCTCCCCGTCGCCGCTGGTTATGCTATTTTGATAAAAACGAACCCAGGACATTTGCTAACACGTGTTTTTCAAGTCACACTGAGCTCGGCCTCGGTCGCTGATGTCGGCTCAGACGGCAACTCTGCCTCAGGGGAGCTGTGTGTCCCTGGGTGACGACGAAATCACCCTTTCCGGATCTTGCTATCTTCACCTGACAATCAGATGTCGATATGTGCCTTGCAAAGATGTAGGTATTTTGGGCCCCGCACGTGAATCGACTAGCACCGAGCCTGGCAGATAGAAGATGTTCGGAAAATGGCAGTGGACCCTGTGGCTGCTATTATTCTAGGTAACCGACCTGGTCCGCACGAAGAGAGCATAGAGCTGCTGGGAACACCATGATGCATGCATCCGAGAGAAACACAGCAGCGCCCAGTGAAGTCCGGGGAGCATACGACCCACGGCCCATAAACCCCCCTCCTGGGAGTAGACCCCCCAGAGAGCCCCAGCGCCAAGGAACGAGGCCCAGGAGATTTATCACAGCATTCTCTTTGTGGGTGGGCAAGGTGGCAGGCAACCCGGAGTGTAACTCGGTGGGATGGATGAGAAACGCAGGGACGTGTCTGACAGAAGACGACGAAGCAGACAGGACCCAGCCGAAGGTGCTGCCAGCAACGTCCGCTGGTCTTCAAAGCACGGTGCGCCGTGTTTTAAAAATCAAGAAACGGGATGAGACCTACAGCACGATACCACTGAGGTAAATTTTTAAATATCTACATAACAGCACCGTGTTTTTCAAAGACGCTCACATATTCAAGGACTGGGGCCAAATGACTGGAGTGGAGATTGACAGGTGCAGGTGG
>NW_006438867.1:6854463-6886840 GCF_000325575.1 Pteropus alecto
GGGATAAGGTGGAGGAAAAAAGAACAAAATAAAATAAAACTAGAGAAAGGCCTTGCACTGACTGTGGGTGAACTGCATGATCAGTGCATCCCTTCACTTTATGTCAAAAAAAAAAAAAAAATAGTGGTCTCTGCTCTGTGACTCGGATTGATTTACTGAAAACGAGTCAAATAATCATGCCCATCAGTCCAACGGCAAGGACAAAATGGAGAGTAATGCTAATGTTTTAACTCATCTTTATAACCTCGATACTTAAGGCAGCACCTAGAATCTAACGAGCAGAAAACAAACGCTTGAACGAATGAATAAAACAAAACCTGTTCGCATATTAACGTGGAACTTTCCCTTCTTTACTTACGGAGGCTGACAAAACCCCTGGAGTGACAAAGGAAACATATGAGGACTTGCCAGGAGCCAGCTATGTTTCGAGAGAGGAAGAGAAAAACGAAAGAGGTGCGTTGGGGCTGGTTTTCCAGCCCTCAAGGAGGTCGGTTTAATCTTCGGAGGAAGACGAGACTTAAATCAAACAATGAAAGACCAGCCCACAGGAGCACACAGTAAAGTGCGAAGTTAGCATGAGCTGTAGACTCTCGGAAGTCTACAGAACGCCAAAGTCGCTGCAGATATAAGGTACACAGGATGCCATCTCGCAGGATCATTGATACTCTGTGACATCAAGGTCGCGAGCCACATCCCGGACCTAATTGCAAATTGAAGGGGAGATTACCGTCTGAAATGACAAGTGGCACGTCAAAGCCGACAGAGTCCAGAGTCCAACTGGGCTCAAATTCCCAACCAGAAACGTGTACACGATGACCCTGAGTTTCCCTTCCTACCTCCCCCGCCCGCCCCCCATATTCACAGGGCGAGAATGTGCCTTTGGAAAATTGTATTCATTTGAAGCATTGAGGCATGTGACCGTGGCAAGTGACTGGGATCAAGCAGCTTGTCCGATCCTTTGCTTTAATTTCTCATAAGTCGCCGGTACCTAATTAACCCCTTCATGGTCCACTCATTCCATGCAAGGAGGCTTTTCGATTCGCTGTGATGGCCCAAGTTGTCTGTGTACAGCGGTGTGCTTTAAGATTCCTATTCCGGTTATTTCTTCTATTCTGCCATATAACAGTTAAAGGAGATAGATTGTTGAATGAAAGGGTTTGGGATTCAGAGCGGCCCGTCACCCAAGAAACACCATCCTCACCTGAGAGTCAGCAGCAGGGACCAGGAAAGACTGGACACTCTGCTCGGTAGGAAAGGCCTCTCCCGTAAGCCCTCGACGGTCCCTAGCATCAGAACCGTTAGACGTCGGCACGTCTTTCTTGGTCTCGTCAGGATTTATCAACTCAAACTTCTAGACGAGATGCCCAAAGAGCAACCAGCACCCAGATCGGCCAAGAAAGTTCAGGCAGAGCCTCGGGTGGGAGAGTCCAGGCCGGGAAGCCTCTGCTTCCCTCCGTCTCTCCTATTCATTCTGCATCGCGAAGCCGGAGGGATATTTTCAGAGTAACCCCTCAACCTGGCCTCTGTTGAAAAGCCTTCGCAGTTTCCCAGTATTCTTGGTGTGAAGACAGACCCCTGCCGTGGCTTTCGAGGCCTTGGATGGCCTGGTCCCTGCTCGTCCCTCCGGTCTCATTTCACACCGTACAGTTCCTGAAGCAGCCGCAGGGGCCTGCCACGCACCGCGGCTCCCTCACACCCCAGGGCCTTTGCACATGCTGTACACACGACCTGGGATGCTCTTCCTTTCACGCCACCCCAACTGCCTGCTACGCATCCTTCAGTTCTCAAGTAAACATCACTTCCTCCGAGAACCCCTCCTTGCTTGATGCCCTGGCTAGATCGAACTCCGTGGTAGGTTTATAGCACTCTACGCCCCGCTTCAGAGCACTTGTCAGTTGTAACTTTACATTTATCAGGTGGGGATTGGATTGGTTTCCCTGGGCCTCAGAGAGAGAAGGGAATAAAGAATCGTGCAGCCTGGAGCAGGCCAGTCATCAAAGCAGCGGTGGGCCAGCTCCTGAGGCTGCAAGCCGGCGGGTCGGGGGTTTGGGGGGGCCAGACGGCAGGAGGAGGAAGGTCAGCAGGGCGTGCATTTTCCTGCAGCAACTGTTAGGCACGGGGTTGGGGTCTACAGTACAGCATCGCAGGTCTACAGTACAGTTCATCCCGATCTCCCCGTACAAATCCAGTGTCGATGTTCCATTCTTTTCGTTTCTGTGAAATCGAGGATCTCGATTTGGGGTTCGGAAAATATGGCCCCTATAACCGTAGTTCAGCCGTATCATGAATTAAAACCAGCTCTTCTGGACGCCAACTGGGATGCTAATTCCTAGTTCAACTTCCTGTGGGAAAATTCATTCCAAGTTCCAAAGGACGGAAGCCATTCCCGGGCTGGGCACCGCCTACCCAGGGGCACACCCGTTTGCTGGTGTTAAGTTCAACTACAATGACATCGCACTCTTCCTCGACGTGGTTCCACTTTCTCCGTAACCATGAGAGCCAGTAATTTAACAACAACAACAACCACAACAACAATAAAATAGTAACAGTGAAAACTGTGGCTTGAGAAGGAACTCAGGGTCCCCTCAACAGCACGTGAATGAGGGGGAGGACTTGGCCACTTGGCAACGGAAAGCTGGCCGTCCCCAGGAACACAGCCAGGTTAACGCCGGCCATTCTGCCATCGTGGCGCGTGTCAGCCCACCGGGTCGGCTGACCCGCGAGGACTGGAGACACCTCGCCCGCCCCTCAGGAGGGCCGCGGGCTCTCTCGGCCCGCCTTCTGCTGGCTTCTGCCTTCTTTTCTGGCGGGGGTGGGGGAGCAATTTTCTTTGGATTAAACGTGACATTCTACGTTTGTTGTCTTCTTGCGAATGGAATCCTTCCCCCTCTCTCCCTCCATCTCGCCGTACTACCCGTGGGCTTTAGCTCTTGCGTCCTGCACAATCACACCGAACCACAGGTGACCAGAGCCACGAGAGCCTCTATGGCCGTCAGTATCAACATCCCAGATTCTGCTGATTTGATATATTCATTTTTTTTTTGTCATTAACGAAGAGCTTTGTTTCACTTTTTTGCACAAATGTTATTAAAACAATAACAACGAAAACAAAAACGACAAAATACGTAAATGTCACTCTAATGTCTACCTTCCCTTTCTGTTGCCCTGGGTCCTAGCCTCCTGCAGGCAAGTTTCATCACTGATCTGTTTAGGGGTTCATCTGTTTAGGGGTACTCCCGATGGAGCACCCACCAGGCATGAGGCCTGGCACACGATGATGAATCACTCTACAGAGACAGCACCATAGGAACCGAAATCCACTAAAACATTTTCTCGCCAGGGAGTGGGATAGCGTAAAGAAGTTGAGATGGGGCCGGTTTGTTTTTCTCATAAATTCTTTTGTACTATTTGATGTGTAACTTTCTGCACGTATTACTTGGGTAGAAATGAAAATTTAATTTACAAAAGAAAGACGAATCACTCTTTTACCATGAAGGGTTCCGTCTGCAAAGGTTACGATCGGTGTGATCCTATTTCTATGTCACGCGCCGTGAACGAGGGAAATTGAAGAGGTTGTTTCTCAGGGGAACGTCCTGCTTGCTCACAGAGGAGGCGAGTGGCTAGCCGCCTTCTCCGCCAGAGAGTGCCGAGAGTAGAGTATTTATTTCTTTTCTGGGCATAATATCGAATAGATTTCGATTGAACATCTGGATCCCTAGCCCTGGTTTACAAGGTAAATATCCAGATTTCTAGCATATCTGGATCTTCATGTTCCACCTCATGGCATGAGCTACTCACACACTGCAGCTTAATTACACCCCACGTTTGTGGCATTTCTTAAATGACTCAAACACGCAAAATGCTAGGTTTCTCTTCCTTTGCTTGATGGTCCCCGAGAACTCTTCAGTCGAGAACGTAGATCGCCGTGCTTATTATCTTAATGAATTCCAAAGCAAACGTTTCCTCCCTTCGCAGGGGAAGAAACATGCCGATGTGAGGGAGATAAAAAAGGTCGGTTTGGTTTGGGAAACACATTTTAAAGATATCGATAGGAACAGAAAGGTCTTACCGAAAATCGAGTGTTTTCTGCCACATCATTTCCTAGTTTTAGAGTTTTTTTTTTTTTTTCCTATTCTAGATGATTCTTGATCTTAATTCTTCCACAAAAATTCTTTCTTCTATAAAAATTTCTTTTCTACCGGGAGAGAAACGTCAATAATCATCAAACGATTTTGAGGATCTTTCTGTCCCTTCCACCCCCAAGAGACACAGAACGCCCCTGTGACCGGCAGCGGAGTGAAGGAGAGCTGCCTGTCCAGGTAATCTTTTGCACTCCTGATGTGGGGGGTGCAAGATGAAAAATACTTTTAACTCCAGCTGAAATTACAGACGATCTTCGAGTTTCTTTGAACTAAATACTTCACTTTCACAAAGCTGGACAAGCGACTTTGTCGTAACTTTTCTAAGTCTGTAAAATAGAAACAATGCCAGCATTATAGCTACTCTAATCGGCAAACACAGCCAGGAGGTATCAGAATAACCTGTGGCCATTCGGGAAAAAAAAAAAAAAAGAGAGAGTATTTTAGCAATCCTACTTAAGTCTTGAGTTCAATGGGAAGATTTCTCCTTTATTAACATTCGCTTGAGTTTTAATTTTGTTATCGTCAGATTCTAAGCTGCCCGGGCTAATTCGTGTATGCACTGATTTATTATTTCAGTCGACAACTATTTATTAAGGACCTACGACTTGCTAACCGGAGTTCTAGGCACCGGGGACATAACAGTATAAGCTGAGCACAGGCGTATGCTTTCGCGGGACTTACAGTTGAGTGGGAGGTGGGTAGTGAACACGGGGAAATGGATACTGAAATGTTACAGAGTGATAAGGGTGATGTGTGGACCTAACACTGGTACCGTGATCAAGAATCAAGGGGTCCGGGAAAGGTCTTTGTGGGGAGAGACATTTAAACAGGGATGTAAACGGCGAGAGGGACCCAGCTACCAGAGGTCAGAGGGACGCCACTCCCAGCAGCAGGAACAGCACATGGAGGACCGGTCACTATTCTCCTCTCAGGAAGGGACCGTGGTCCTCCAAAGAGGCAGCAGAGTGGCGTGTCTAGACGAGGACACTGACCCCTGGTCCTGCCCCCTGGACTCAAGGAACAAGGAGCAGGTTCCCTAACTCTGATGAGGGTTTGGTAAGGCTTTGCTTGCTCGCTGGTAAAATATGTTCCCCACTCGTAAGGTTGTTGCGATCCCGTTAAAGCAGTGAATTTATGTTGGAATAATGCCCGATCCCTAGTGAGTATTATAGAAGGGACAGCCATGATTATCAGTATTCAAAGTCTTCGTGGTCATAGCTGCCTTACGCACAGTAGCTAAAAGGTGGAAGCAACCCGAATGTCCACCGGCAGATGAATGGATACACTAAACCTGGTCTCCACGTACAATGGAATATTACTCAGCCTTAAAAAGGAAGGTGATGCTGGCATATGCCACGACATGGGTGAAGCTCGAGGACACTGTGCTAAATGAAATCAACCCGTCTCAAAAGACAAAGAGTGTACGGTTTCACTTCGTACGCGATGCCCAGAGCAGGAGCTGGAGAGAGAAGTGAATGGGGCGATGATTCGACGGGTTCAGAGTTGCCGGTTTGACAGACGAGGACGATCTGGAGACGGCGGGTGGTGACGGCCGCACAACAACGTGAAGGTGCTTCGCTCACTGAACTTACACTTAAAAATGGGGAAGACGGTAAGTTTCGCGTTATGTGTATTTTCCACAATTTTTTTTTTAAAAAAAATGCCAAGCGTGGAGTACACTGTGAGGGAGACGTGGCTGTGGGGCAGCAACGGTGACCGGGCCGGGAGAGGTCGCCCGTCTCCCAGAGTGCCCGTTCGCGCCCGGCAGAGCTGCTCGGCACACCGGATGCTCATGCTGACCCCGGATGTAACTCTCGTTCGAGACCGTTTCTCCCTCTCACACTTTCCTGCTGTGTCTGCTAGTCCAGGTTCTTGGGACAAGTCACGGAAATTGGCAGGAGAGGCGTTTAGTTAAAGGATATTATGTGGGCTTGAGAACTAGGCTCCAGGCCAAACTTCCAGGAAGACACCCAAAATCGTAATTCTCTGTGGGGCCGATGAGAACACCATGCATGCCATTGATGTCCCCGTGTCCTAAATACCTTGTACACAAATGCGACAGTAACTGCTACCGCCATTAACACCAGTGTCACCCGTGTGTGAGGACAGACTGCTCCCCCGAGAACTGCATGCCTCCGCTGTTGCCCTCACCAGCAGGGACAAATTCCATGTGGAGCTTCCTGTTTCAAATTCCTAACCTGTAGACTGAAATCTCAGATGGGCGAATCTGCCTGCTGGGTGTAAGTCGCCTGCCTGTGTCCTAGCTGATCGAGCGCTGGCAGAGTTTTCTGGTTTTCTTTCTTGGGATAGTGAGAGTCTGCGAGTCTGCAAAATCGGCAAATTTTGCAAAATCTGCAAATTTTACAAAATAGCAAAGAGGAAAAGCATAGGGCAGCTAGAAACTTAACAACAACAACAACAACAACCAAAAACCACGTTCCATCCCCTAGCCTCCCAACATCAACATATACACCTCTTCCACTCTTAAACTTAACCGTAACGTCATCTAGAAAGATGACAGAGAGGCTCCCAGCATTGTCTTGGATAGGAAAACTTGACGTTATCAAAATATCCATGACCCCCAAGTAAATCTTTAACCCTGAGATGACGATGGGGTTCGACGCTGGGCAGGTTTCGGTTTTATTTTCTAGAAAAATGCTCAGGGGAAGGTCAGATCTGGGATCCAGGAGACGATCTGGTCTGGACATGCCAGTCGAGGAGTCATTTGTGTCCCGAGTTCCGTGTCGGATGGGACGGCCAAGGGTGAAACTTTGGGCAACCCTTAACGGAAGCGGTCCGACTGACGACGGGGCCTGAGGAGGGGCTGGCGAAATTAGGAGGTGAACCAGAGGAAAGAGGGGGCGGTGGAGGAGGGTCCCCGCGGGCACGAGGGCTGCAGAGACGGAGAAAGGAAAGAGCTCTAGTGTGGCGAGCACGTCGCCGGCGGTGTTCCAGAAGGCGGCTTGCTCCGATGCACGACGCACGGAGCAGAAGGCAGAACTCAGGGGACAGAGCTGCAGTGAGGGGAGGGGTGTGGGGGGGGGCAGCAGCAAGCCCACCCCGCCCCGTGTGAAGTCCCTCTCTACAGCCCGGGGAGGGGTGCGGCAGCAGCTCCTGCGTAACAGGCTGGTGGCCTTCAGCCCCGACGGGCGCACAGCGTGGACATCGCCACGTCTAGGGTTCCACGTGGACACGAATCGCCTCCGTGCCCGTTCAGACACATGCTTGGTTTTCCTTTTTTCTGCGAAGGCTCCAGTGAGTTTACCCAGGCGAGAAGACTCGCAAGATTGTTTCGATTCCGAATAGTTCCCCGACAGGGTACTTAAAAAGAGACAATGGTTTTGGCAATGAATTGGGGGCTTAAAAATAAATTTGCACCAGAAACTCTAGATGCTTTTGTTTTGTTTTTCTAGGGTTAGTGACAAGCCATTTCCTACGACTCTTAAGAAAACATCTACTCTGTGACAGAGACTAACTTTTCTTCTCACGTACTTGTGTGTTAAAGTTTGTAGTTTCTCCGAATCAGTGTTCCTTAATACCCCTCACTGGGTATGTGTACTGCTTTTATTTTCTATAAAAATGTGAAAAGGACATATGAATTGAATTATTTATATAGCAAGCGTGTTACATACTTAACTAGGCCAACAAAACCGGCAAAAACATGCTGTAACCAGCTGCAAAGCCTCCTTTCTTTAAGTTCCCCAGCTACTGGCAGACCCAGGGACAGCTTTTTTAAAGTGCACATGGAGAAAATCTCCTTACGCAAAAACTCTGTAAAATCTTGAAATGTGAAAACTTTTGCCAACATAAAAACACAGCTTACGGGGTTCCAAAAAAGACGGCAAACTAGATGACAACGCCGAGATCCTCCTCCTCGCTAAATGCCATTGCCTATGGAACAATGAAAACTTTTAGCAGCCACAACGCCAGCAACGAATATTAAATCTGACCCAACACAGAGCGGGGCAGGCCTGTTGGCATGGGCTGGGCAGAGATGACAGGGACATGCTCCAGGTCAGAGAGGGCTGAATCCGACCGGCGTTCACATTTCCGAGGGCCTACCCACCTAGTTCCCACTTATGGATGCAACTGAGCCCGCAGGGCAAAGCACTTAACTTCTAAGCCTTAGCCTCTGTGGCTATCATTATAGAAGATCAGGCCCGTTTCATGGGTTTCTTATGAGGACTCGACACTGCAAGGCAGACAAAGGCTTACCCTAATCAGCGCCTCGCACCAGTGGTGGTGGTGGCATCATCCTCGTCCCCCTGAAGCCCATCAGAGCAGGCTGAGCTCCAGCTAGCTTCTGCGTCAGTGCCGACAACGTCTGACTTGCCTGCGCCCTCCATTCCAATGTGGCTAGAATGAGTTCTTAGCAGATGTCTCTTCTATATAGGAATGATACCACCATGTCCAAGAAATTTATCACTGAGCTAAGGCGTTAGCTCCCTAAGTACCCCTCATCCCCCCGATTACACTGAAGCTCTTCCCTGAGCCACAGGGTACCAATGGGGGTCTCCAGAGAAACAGAACCAAAAGAATATGTGTATAGAGACATAGACATAAAGAGAATACGTAAAGGAATCGACTCGTGCTATTAGGAGGCGGCCAAACCCCACGATCTGCAGAGTGAGCCTCGTAGCTGGAGACTCGGGGGAGCTGATAGTTTCGTTCGCTGAGTCCGAAGCCCCAAGAGCCAGGAGAGGCGATGATGTAGTTCTAGTTCAAGGGCTGGCAAGTCTGAGACCCAGAAAGAGCTAATGTTTCAGTCTGAGCCCAAAGGCAGATAAAATATCTGATGTCTCAA
This sequence comes from Pteropus alecto, assembly GCF_000325575.1. NCBI lineage: Eukaryota > Metazoa > Chordata > Mammalia > Chiroptera > Pteropodidae > Pteropus > Pteropus alecto. The sequence continues at coordinate 6,863,410 of NW_006438867.1, forward strand.
CGGGAAGGTTGGTAGGCAGGAAGAAGTCTCCATTATTCCAGGGAAGGTCAACCTTGTTGTTACGCTCTGTCCTTCAAGTGATGGGTTGAGCCCTGCCCATGCCCGGAAGCAATCCGCTTTACTCTGTCTATGAGATTACGTATTAGACATTAAGCTCATTCAGAACATCCTCGCAGACACACCCAGAATAATGTCTGATCAAATACCTGGGCACCCTGTGGCCTGGTCAAGTTCACCATCACAGTTGGCATATAGCCCAAGGTTCAGGCCCAAGCTCATCCATAAAATTCCATTGGTTCAGAGTAGACACGTGACAAATTATTGCTGAAGCAGACCAGAGAAGTCCCATGCTGTGGACTTCTGGGACAAGAAATCCTTTCTCAGCCTCCCTTTCAGTGGGACGCAGTCTGCATCGTGACGTCTGCTCCCCTCAGGGCATTTCAGTGACTCAGGCAGATCCGTCACCTTTACTGCGTGATCCAGTTTGGCTGGGTTTTCTGTGACTTGCGACGTGAAGTCTAATGGGTCTACTGACCCCAACGCTAGGATCGTTCTTGTCAGCAAGCTGCCCCCGGCCCCTAAGCTCGGTCCCCTCTGCGAGCAGTGAGTATTCGGGACACTGTCTGAGCTAGAGGATGTCCTAGAGCTGCGATACTGTCCCTCAGATGTCATCTCTGCCTCGTGTTACCTTAGGCCCATGAACTGAGCATCAGCATGTCCCCCGCCCTGCCCCCCAAATCTCGAGCAGTTAGACATGCTGTCCCAGAGCGAACGTGCATTTGAGACTTTCCTCTGGCCACTGATATCTGAACTGTTGGTCACCTTCTGGAGGTCAGCTTCTCAACCCTGCCCATTCGCCGCGTTCTCCCCATTGGAATAGCCAGTGCCATCTGGCCATGGATTACAAGCAAATGTTAGAAAGAATCACTGAATTGGTAATACGACATGAATAACGAAATAAATGATTAAGTAGAGAATAGCGGTTGGCAAGTTAGTTGCTGAAACAAAAAAAATAGTATTCGGTCAAAATCAGTCGCTTTTTTTATCGCAAGATTCTTTTCCTGAGGAAAGAAACAAGTGATAGTTAATGAAGGAGCTTGGAGGCCACCTTCCATGCTGCTAATTTCAGAAAAAAATATTAGACTTAACTTCCCATAATAACGAATTTTTAATTTCATGTTTATTACAGATCTGTCATCTGTGAACTTTTTACATTAACTTTATCAATCTACTGATATTCTTCATAAGATTAAAATCATATAAAGATTTAGGCTTCATACTGGGTACTGTTTATACCTTGTTTGTTATTGAGCCACCTAGTTTTGAGGCTCTGAAGTTTAATGAAGAAATCCTTATTCAACCCTTCTCAATCGTAATCCTTCTCCACGTACAGATAGTATTTAAAGCTCAAGAATAATAGTCACGAAGCCAGAATCAAAGATCTCGGATTGGTAAAATTTCCAGGTGTTTGCTGCCTGGATTCTGGTGTGTATGCATGAACATCATAACTGAGTTAAACTCTGACCAGGGGTGGGAAAGGTAGAAACACTTAGAGGTTTGGTCGGGGAGGGTGGCAGTACCTAGGTTGGAGAGTCTGTACAACCTGATGGGAGCGGGGACAGAAGGAAGTACAGCCAATTTCATCTGCTTCCGATTTAGCCCTGAACCCTTATCTTCAAGATGGCATGGGAGAAACCCACTGGGTGCTAGGTTTGTGAGGTTTAGCTAGGGTCTTGCAGATGGCAAGCCCAGGCCTTTGCTTGGTTTGGTTCGTCTCTTCCCAGGCTGTAGTTCAGTGACTGGCCAGGTCTAGATGAGCTTCTGAACCTGGCTGCTGCAGAGGGCCAGTGTTCATTGGAGTTTGAAGGCTGACGGCACAGTTGGCGTTGTCGACCGATCAGGGAGCTGTTATCCTGGCTCTGCTCACTGGTTTGAGGCTGGGCTGGGCTAGCGGCACGGTTCTGTGTGAACGAGCGAGGAGGGGACAGAGTGGGAGAGGGAGCCCGAGGCGTGACCATGGACCCCCCTGGCCCCAGAGAGAGGGCCACGCCGGTGACGACAGGGGCCGTCACCAGGCACCTGCTGTCACCCTCCACGCATGAGGTGCTTCGGCCTCTGGGAAATGGCTCTGCTTTGCTGGGCAGTGGAAAGGCAGTTTTGTCGGAGGAGGCCCAAAATGGCAGGTCAGTTTGAGCTGGCTCATCACGGACAGAGTCCTGGGCTCGAAACTGGGGAACAGAAGTTCACGTTCTGGGACTCCCAGCTCCTGGCTATACGGCTTTGGGCAAATCATTTAAACTCTGAGTAGCATCTGCAAATCTGGGGAAACGATACTTGTTTCTAAGAGTGTCGATGAAATCAAATGAAGCAGAGTATGTGAAAGATTTAGATGTGACATACCTTGATGGGAATAAACCCTCTTTAAGTCACCGACTTCTGGTGCAGAAAGAGGGGTGGGCAGAATAATCTCCTTAACCTGTTCTAATGCATTCTGGTCATAAACTGAGTGACTCAACTAACCATCACCTGGGTCCATTTGTAACATAAAGGTACATTACAGGAACCTACCTTTAATAGTACATAGTAAAAATGACAAAAATAGATTACATGTATTTCACACATACTATGTACTGAGTATTATGCAAGATGCCTCCCGTGTGCTACCTCATCTCATTCTTACAACAGCCTGCGAAGACCAGCATAGTCTCAAGTTTACCTGTAACAAAATTTAGGCTAGGATGGCTTACGTGGTCTAAGGCCACCCAGGTTGTAAGCAAAAATGCTGAGATCTGAAGCCGAGTAACCCGACTCCAGAGCCCATGCTTTAGAACTTAAGAGTTATTATGTTTTTACTGAGTTGAGAGCGATGGAACCCACAGCACTGTGGAAAGAACTCCATGTGGTTGACCAAACGATTAGCGTCATCAGGTATTTCTAGTGTCCATTCCATCTCCTCATTACTAAGAAATCTGCTATCTTTAGCTGGTGAGGCCTAGGATGTCTGTCTGTCTGTCTGTCTCTCTCTCTCTCAGTCCTGTGAGCGTTTTGCAATTCTGTTATCCCAATGCTGTGTTACGGGCTAAGACTCTTGTGTACCCACTCTGCTCTGAACGGCCAGTTGAGTGCTCAGTGTTTTACTATTTGCTCAAAGGCAAGACTTCGATCTGGAGGTAGAGCTGACGTAATTTCTAGAGCTCTAGGACTGCTTTCTCGAATTGGGAACTACTCGGAATTGTAATGGAACCTCGGGAGGCTCACAACCCCCAGCATGCGCTCCACCTCCCGCCCGGCTCACCGGATGGGGGCCCAGCACACAGAAGGGGGTGGAGCTTGAGAGATTACCTGGGGACTAGACCAGTCGCTCTTTGTTCCTCAGTTCCACCTAGAAAGTTCTTTCCCGCACAGTCGTCATAGAATATGTTTTCTGTTCCATGTACATTATCAGTGTTCTCAGTTTTACTACTAAATGATTTATTAATTTGGCAAATTATGAAGTTACATAAACCTGGCAGTTATAACAGAAATGCCAGGTATAAGTCGTGCGGTGGTAGGACTTATGAGAACCTGAACTGGAAGATCCTTCGAGGATTCTCAAAGGCTGTTTTCCTTCCCTGTATTCCTGTGGCACCCACCCCTCTGAACCCTGCCTCATTCTGCCTCGGTGCCCAATCTCCCTGCGTACCTGTCTATCTTCCCACTAGACTGTGACCTTCAAGGCGGGAAGGACAGTGTCTGTGTAGTTCATCGCTTTCTCTCTAGCATCTCCCACAATGCATCACAGACAGCGCTGGTCAGTAGGATTCGTGGATGGACGGGTGGACTCCCCCCTCCCACCCCGGTCTTTCTGGCCTCTCCGAACCACCAGTGAGGGTTGGTGTCAGTTCCCTCTGCAGGTTTTGTCCTTGGTTCAGCACCGTATTTGGGGTGGGGGGCCATAGAGACCACTCTTGACTTGGCACAGAGAGAGACGTCTATCGGGAGCACCAGGAGGGGGTGTTAGGTAAATACCAGCTTCATTTCTATACATAAACTTTTTATTTTGGCGCAGTTGTAGACTGACGTGAAAGTGGCAAAAATATTAGTTCCGGTTATGTCCCTTGCTCGGTTTCCCCGAGCGTTAACGTCTCACGTCGGCCGCGTGCGTTTGTCGCCACCACGAAATGGAGATGGGTGCGCCATTAACTGAACGCCAGCGCCTGTTTAGATGCAGCCGGCAAAATGCCTTTCGTCGTCTCCCATCCAAGAGACCACGCTGCATTTAGCTGTCACATCTCCTTAGCCTTCTCTGGTCTGTGACCGTTTCTCAGGCTTTCCTTCCTTTTTTTTTTTTTTTTTTTTTTTCAGGAGTACTGGTGGTGAAGAACTTTATTAAGTTTCCTTCGATTTGAATTAGTCTGATATTTTTCTCATAATTAGACTGGGTTTTTGAGGAAGAAGAAAAACGCCCCAGAGGCGAAGTGCCCTCCTCATCAGAGAGACTTTATCCTCATGACGTCGTTGGTGACGTTAGTCTTCACCTGGTTAAGGTGGCGATGCCAGGTTTCTCCACTGTGCGGTTGCTATTTTTCCCTTTGATTTAATTGTAACACTTTAGATCTGAATGTGACCTGGTCACCAAATCGTAACATGTGGACTTGAGAGACCCTGAGACACGCGCTGCTTTCAGTGGTTTCTTTGTTGCGTGCTTGTGTGCCGACGTCCTGGCAGATGGCCGACTCACGGGGGTTTAGGGGGAGGTTTAAGGGAATGGGGTGGCCTGATGAGGCTGAAGGACAGGTGCGGTGGAGATTAGCTAGAGAAAGTGCCGGAAGGGTAGGCGGTCACGATCGGAGAACGAGATGACTGCGCTGAAGACTGCGCTGAGTGAGGTCGGGCCGTCCCGGGGGACGGCAAGCTCCAGGCGTGGCCACGGAGTCACCCGCGTGAAGTTCCCAGAGCGATGCTGGACCCGGGAGCCGAGTGAGGGGCGTGTCTGGGACGCCAGCTCAGGACAGCCCCGAAGAGGAGCAGGCGGCTTCCGAACCCGATGGCGGGCCAGGGAGCGGGTTCTGTTCGGTTCCGCGTGCCAGGGGAGAGCCGACCCCTCTTCCTGACCCCGCGGCACAGAGGATGTGGGAGAGGGGCCTGCGCCCGCTCGAGTGGGCTTCAGGGAAGCTGTGTTCTTGGGCGACACCGAGGGTTCAGTGCAGGCAAGAGAGTGGGGGAACACTGAGTGAAGACGGAGGGGAGGGTGTCCCCCCGCAAAGAGAGTTCTAGACGGCAGGGCGGAAATGCTTGGGAGGGAGGCAGCTGAGGCCCTTGGGCCAGGGGAGAGGAGCCCAGGTCAGCTTGGGGTCAAGAAAGAGGACAGTGGTCGGCCAGAGGGGCTTCCATCTTGGGCATGGATCAAGCATCACATTCATTCATTCGTTTACCCTAGGGCTATCTGTTGAGTGTGTCCCCTGTGCCAGGTGGTGGCTTGTCAATGAGACTACAGATGTGAATATCACAAAGTCCCCGCCGTGTGGAAGGTGGCTTCTGGCGGGGCAGACAGAGGGCCATGGGGACGAAGAATCAGGCAGGGGAAGGGAGCTGAGAAAGACACAGGCTGCTCGCTTAGGCCGGCGGCCGGGAAAGGCCCGTCTGAGGGGCGGCGTGTGAGCAGACAGCTGCTGGGAGCGGGGGGCACCGTGACGGGGCGCTTCCTGCAGAGGCGATGGCAGCCCACGTGGGGGATGGAGGGAAGCTTCCAGAACAGAGGAGCCGGAGCACAGCTGAGCGGAGCAGAGGGGACGAGCGGGTGACGGGCCAGAGCAGGCAAGCCCTTAGCGGCCCTGGCTTGTCTTTGCACTTTATTCTGAGTATAATGCCAGGCCAACGGTGTCGCCATCCGATGTTATATGACAGACCTGAAGCGCGATGTGTTCGGTTGGCCTAAGGCTATATCTGTAGCATTAGTCCCATCAGCACCTGGAAGACAGGTGTCCCCAGGCCCCTGAGGAGCCGGCTGCATGCAGGAGCGGTCTCCTTCTGTGAGCGAGGTGGCAGGAGGCAGTGGTGGTCTTTGGCGTCCGAGACTCACGAGACATGGGCAACAGAGCAGCTTCTGAGGAGGGGACCGTGGGCTCTGGAAATGGGCAGCCTCAGCCTGGACGGATTCTCCCTGCTGGGGCGCCCGCCCGCTGTGGCCAGGGGAGTCGGCCCCTCTGGACGAGAGACAAACAGCCTCACTGACAGTGGGGTCTGCATGGGCTACACTGGCTGTGAAGAAAGGCCGACTGGGTCAAGGCCGCCGGGGGAAACTCCGAGGAGGTGGTGTGACGTGTGCCGGGTCCCCGTGTGGGCCCGAGGTCCCCACCTGCGGGGCGCGGCGGAGCCCGTGGACGCAGGGTGCTCGTGGTAACGGTTGGAACAGCACCAGCAACGTGAGCACAGTCTGCAATAGTGTCCGGAGTAAAGTCTCCGAAATCGAAGTTTCAAAATCCTGCTTCTTCCCTTACTGAACCCTAATGCGGGACCGCAAGGTGCGGGCAGCCACAATACACGCACAGGCCCCCCCCCGCTTACACCTGACAGGTCCCCCCTGGATGTAAGGGAACCCCTTACACAGTGCCCGCCAGAGGCTCTAGCCCAACACTCACATGATGGAGGAAAGAATTACAGCCAGACCGAAACCCTTAGGTGACCCGATCCAACACCCGCCAATTTGCAAATAAGAAGGGAGGCCTCCGGGGGGGTGACGTGACCCGCCAGGAACAGGGACCCGGAGGGCATGGAGCCCCTGAGCGGGCAGCGTGCGCCCATCCTGGCTGCCCCATGGAGGCCGGCCACCCGCACGAGAATTCCATGATGATGGAGCATCGCTAGGGACCTCGTGCCCAACATGGTCCGCCCGCACCGCCCTGCCCTCCGCCTTTCCTCAGAAGGTCACGACCTCATCCAGACCCGCGACGATTGGGCCGGCGCTCAGAAACAGAGCTTCGGGACCAAGAGAAGGGCACGGGGGGCCGAAAGTCACCAGGCTCGTCGCAGATCGCTGCAGCGTTCGAAACGACAGCGTGCCAAGGGTCACGGTAAAGCCCTCCCAGATGTAGCCCGTAAAAAATAAATAAATAAATAACATAAACGGAGCCACTTAAAAATGGAATCGGAGCTGCCATGACTGCCTTGCACGTCTTCGGCCTCATTCGAATCTTTGGCATGTCAGAACTGGGCGAAAGAACCTTTCGACGGGGCCCGAAGCCGCACTGTGTCCCAAGCCACCGTTCGCCAAGATAGCAAGAAAGCAGATGTCATGACAACTGGACTGAAAATCACAGTGTGTAGCAGTAACGTCATCACGTCGTGGTCTCTGCATCAACCCCAAATGCCTTCCCCCTGCGGAGGTGACTGTCCCGCTAGCCTCTCTCATCCCTGCCCCTCGCTTCCGCCTCCCAATTGAAACGCCATCTGGCTTCTCGCCTGAACCAGTGCTTCCTGCGTGGCTCTCGTTTGGGATCTCAAATAAATAAACGCTCGTTGCCTCTCGCTTCGAAAGGGCTTTTATTCTTAGTTTAGCAAGTCAAACCTATCAGCATTTATACATGCAGATGAGCGCGTCCTTCGAAACCCTCCCCTTGGTGGGTTATGTTTCCGCCCAGTGACATTCACTTGTGACGTCTTCGGACCTCCATCCACTTCAAGATGCCTGCGGCCGTGGAAAGCAGGCTCTGGGTCGAAGGCACCTGCGTTAAATCTTAGTTCTGAAACACACTAGCTAGCTGTGTGACTTTGACGAGTTACTTAACCCCTCTGAATCTCAGCTTCTTAAATTATCACGCGGACGCAATTACATTTACTTCGTAAGACTGATGTGAGCATTAAATGAGGTAGTGGAAATGAAGGTGTAATTCGGACTTTGCTTGGTCTGTGCCAGACTCTCGGCAATGTTTTCTTTCTGCCTGCTTTGGGAATTGCTCTCGGAAAGCGAAGCATTAGTTTAAGGAACTTAACGGTACCAAACCGTTACCTTCAGAAGATGAATTACGCATTTGAAAATAGTCAGCACAGTTAGGAGTCACGTGTGAGAAATATGCCCAGCCATCACGTGGACGCAAGGTGCAGCCGCCGTGTCAGTGATGGGAACAATGTTTGTACACGCACCACGGCCGGGTCCTAGGTCACTCACAGGTCTGTATGAGGTGCAGTGAGTGACAGCATCTGCAGTGCCACCAGAATAAACAAGCACATTCAGGAGGAAGAATTTTCAAACAATAGTGCATGGGGTTGAACACGTCCTGGAAACTTTGCATAAACCTAAGTTCTGCTGCCTCATGTGGTAACTAACGGACCTATAGCACCTCTATGTAAGTCATGAGAAAAAACAATGTGACAATCCCCTAAATAATCAGCTATTCTTTACTGACCTGGCATGATTTTATCAAACAAAGATAATCGATTAATAAATTATTTGAATTGTGTAGTGATGTTGACATTTTCCAAGCCTTGGGTTTCAAACCAAGAAAGTTATTGATAACTTCCTTTGCTAGAATCTCTAATCGGGTCATCGATTATTACTGTAAGTCACGTGTAGCCCTTAAAACATAAAGATGAGTCTTAAACTTGTGAACTGTTATTTCTTTTTCATCCTGTCGACAACAACAGACACCCAAGGTAGGAAGTTTAAAGCCCTTTTGATTCCCTCGACTGTGGAATGGAGATGTTAGAATCACCTACTCGTAACGCTGGTGAGGATGAAATGAGTCACGCGATCTAAAAGGCTTAAAGGGTGCCAGGAGCACAGCGAGTGAGGTTGCTGTCGCCGCGCTAATCTGGAACCCTGACCCTAATACGGGGTGTTGGGGCACAGACCTTTTGCCACCTTGGATTCCCACATGCCCCTTTCGGCTGGAAAATGCCGCCAAAGTGAGCTTCCTGGGTTCTGTTCCGTGGTCAGCAGAAATTCGCCTGATGTAGCATCACAATTATGCAGAGAGGGGTAAATGTGAAGACCCAACCCTCCGACGTGGCATCAGGCGTGGAGGCCCTGAGTGCAGCGAAATGGGGGTTCGCCTTGGATCGGGCGCACGAGCCACGCACGTCGCTGTGCCGGCAGCAGCTGGCCAAGTCTGAGTTTGGTTCTGCACGTTCCTTTGCGTGTTCTATATAGTCCTTCGCCACATGTTCATGGCATGAAGACACCATAATGTGGGGCGTGGCCGTCACGCCAGGTGCTGAGTCGAAAGACAATGGGGGTTTGGGGGGTGCCAGGGGTAGTCAGCCTCAGCGCCCCTTCCTCTCATGAGTCCTCCCAGAACCCCGAAGCGAGGCCTGCGCTGTGCCCCCTCCCACCCCAACGGCAGTGACACACGCGGGGTGGAGGTTCCCAAAGGCAGTGACCTCGTCAGTCTCTAGGAGCGTGACGGTTGCGGAAGAGGGCGCGGGGGTGGGACGGGGCAGGGGGACAAAGAAACAGAGTTTATGTCCCCAGCGCATCAGTGGGATTCCCTGCCCTGGACCAGACCTCTCGGCCGTTAGACACTCGTGCGGGACGTCCCACCGCCACTGAGTCTAACAGGGATGAGGTCCCAGCGCGTGGCTTCGCCGAGGGCCTCTCGCCTGGAGAGAGGCAGAGAAGCACCTAGGTGAGGTGAAGCGGCCCCGTTGCTGGGTGACAGGGAAGCATCAGGCCTCGCTCGGGAGGGCCCACAGCGCAGTGGGGCAGCCAGGCCTCAAAGCCGAGAAGACGCTCCATTTCCCCTCCCCCGTGTGTCCGAGTCAGGGATCCCCGCGAGCCAAGCGGAGACAGGAGGCCGCTCCCCCTTTATCTCAGGCCGGTCTGTGGAGCGAACTGGACCCGCGACAGACCGCTTTGGATGTCCTGTCAGACATGTGGAGCAACTTGCTTACTCGGTCTTCACTCCTCTCTCAAAACAAAGCCACCAAATCACACGGGAATGGACAACGGTCCATTCAGTAGCGAGTGGGCACAGTTCAAGTGAGTCCTCCCATTCGCTCGGGATATATACCTGTGCCGCTACGTGCTGGACACTGTGCTGGACACTGGGGGCGCCACACCAAACCATCGGATAGCACCTCCGCCTGCGTGGAGCCGAAAGTGTGGAGACCTTCATAGAAAGAAGAGACACTGCCTCGCAGCTGTTCGGGGCACTTTCTTTTATTCGGCCATCACATCTAGTTTCAACTTTATTCATTTATTTGGTAAAATAATGGCTAAGACCCTCTATTCAACTATTTCGACATCCATGAAACGCCAAACAGCTCCCTCCAGCCCATCTTCCCATTGCTAAAAACCCCTGGAACGTCTTAGAGGGTTTTCACAGAGGTGCGCCGAGTCCTCACAGCAGAACGGCCTCATGTTACGATCCTCCCTCGATGGTTCAAACCACTCATGTTAATACGTGATATCCTCATGTCTCCTCTATAATAAGATATGACATTACCAATGTACATCGATCTAACGTATCACAGTCACGTTTACCCGAATCCACGGGAGCATACAGACTGAGCTCCTTGGCCAACTGAAATGAGTCTGCTTGACGTGGAATTCGAACGTTCAAGAATAGAGCTGGAAAGTAATCTTGCGATTATTGACTTCATCTTCATTATTTGACAAAACAGAAAATGGAGGCCGAAGGAAGCTGGGTGACTTAGGCGGAGTCGCCTGACTAGCAAGGACGAGCAGCTGGTGCGGGGGCCCTTGGTCGCGAGTGCCTCTCTAACCACCACAGCTGGCTCCCCACGGCCCAGCGCAGTGCCCGGTATGTGGCGCCACGCGGTACCACGCAAGGCAGGTATTTTAAATGGGTGGAGGATGACTTGTGAAGCTGTGTGAGGCACGGTGCTGGAACCTTCGCATGCACTCGCTCACTTATTTCTCATGACAAGCCAATGCAGTACCATTAGCATCATTACTATACCGAGGCACACAGAAGTTAAGAAATTTGCCTAAGATGCTAGGTAGAGAAGGACAGACACAGGATTTGAACCCAGGCCTTTTGACTGAGTCTGTGGTTCTAAACACGGATGAAGGGATGGATACATGACGGCGTAGGTAACTCTGAAGGAGGGGAGGAAGGGGGGGCCGGTTAAGCACAAGATAGACGCTGGGTATCACACGAATGTCTGCCATCACCACGAACGTGTATGCTGTGTGCTCTGTACACGTAAACCACAGTCTGAGACCCCTTCAGACCGCTAGAGAATGTAAGTGTGCTGAGCCTCGAAGACTCTGTAAAATAAGACAGCGGACAGCATTTGCGTCCTTGGCATACGTATTTTGAATTATAGCAACTGGAATTATGTCGTTCATAAAAACCTGAATTGCAAACATAAAATCATCATTGTAATAACCACCTTCTGACAGGCAGCTAGCTACATCAACTTATTTTTTAGATGCCAGAAGACACAGTTTCACAAGCAGTTGGTACCATCACTGCATAATCTGCCAGTGCTCTGGTTCTTGCACTGCCATATAATTTCCCAGCCACTAACTCAGAAAGTCCTCTCTGGCCGTGTTGATAGTTCCGGTGTCTCACCGCTGACATTTTCAACGGTAGCCTGGTGGTGGTTCCCGGTAGAACCGATTTTACTAAACTCGACATCTGTCTATCCAAGATTATCCCAAGTGGATGTGGAGTTCTCTTTAACCCTCCCCCGCAACGATCGTCCGTCCTTTCCCAGCTAAGTGAGCCAGGGGCGCGTACCCCAGGGGAGCGATGGGACCCCTGGGCTTGCCCACAGTGTAGTAGTGTGGGCGGGATCTGGCATGATGCCCTCGAAGGAGTGACTCTGTGGGCTTCTTCTCATCGTCCTCCACGTCACCCATGCCCCTCAGCGAGGCTGCCTATAATGCAGAGCAACCTGGCACAGGTAGAGCTCTGTGAGAGCCTCGGGGCCCTGGGCACAGCGGGAAGCCTGCGACTACTGTTCATTTCTACAGGTGTCTGCGCCTTAAGCATATAAATGATCCACAGTAACTCTTCCTTTGTCAATTCATGTATGTTTGAAAAAAATCCTTGTAAATTCCTATTCCGCGGCACGCATGATAAATAATCCCTTCCTGAAGATGTCGCGGTCCCCAGTAAGGTTTCAAACAGACATCGAGAAAACGAAGGGATTGTTTTGATGTCTCTTAAACTTCTTGTCTGAGTCTCGATGGCAGAGTGATCAGCCCTTAAAATACTATAAACATGAAACCGAAGCATTGCCGGCCACCCATGAGCGGGGCTCACGAGCGCTCAGGGAAAAGTGACAACAAGAAGGAGCCCCAGGTCTGTCTGAAATATCAGCCTGGCAGGTGCCTGCTTCCGGGACATCTAGCGGCCACAAAGAGAAGCAGTGTCCTGAATTTGCCACTCCACAGCAAGACAGGTCTGGAAGGGCGGTTGGTACCCAGGTGGTTGGCCTTCCTCATTTCCAGGTGAGAAAGCGAAGGTCCAGGGTTAGAATGTGAACAGTTTAGCATCTCTAATGGGCGGTATCAGTACTTATTTCCTGCAGATCATTTTTACCTGACTATTAATATGCAGGAACGCCAGCAAATCGCCCATGCAACCCTAAGTGGTTGAGAGGGAGTTTCAGTGGCTTACAGTTCACTAGGTATTTGCATCTAAATGCAGTGATTTTCCACGTTCTATCGTTCATCGTTCATCGATCGTGGCACTGCTTTACGAGAAGACAAAAAAGAATGAAAACCCAGCCAAAAAGAAAAACAGGTCAAAACGTCTCAAGCCGTGTTCTAGCTCTGGAACTCTATGCCACCATAACTCACACGAGATCTTTTCTGCATTTCATGATCGTAAAATGCAAGCAAGTAAAATATTCCTGCTCCTCAAACACTGCATGTTTTATGTTCAAAATAAAAATGTCACAGAGAGAAATGCTTATGTGACGTAGGTATGAGTAGGGCCCGCAAACTTAAAACAGGATGCTAAATGAGACTTGCTATTTTTCAGCCTAAAGATCAGCAAAAGAGAGAGAACATTCAAAAGAATTAGTAATCAGAGCTGTTGTTACACACGGTAGAGGAAAAAAAAAATCAGAAGCCAAGGTTTTTGGTCTCAAAATATCCCTACAGGAAGCTCAATAAAACAATTTTCCATGGAAAACAGGAGACGCATCTTATAAATAATAAGCCGGGCAGAGCCGTGATTGAGACGAGGAACGGATGGGGGACGAGGGGAAAGCTGACAGAGCCGGCCCTGTGGCTCTGGCCCGCCCTCAGCCGTGACAGGACGTGGGGACCAAGGCCAAGGCAGTGAATACTTATTTCCTTCTCATAAAATGTGTCTCTTAGAGAGCAACTTAGTCCCATTCTGCTGTGGCTAAAGATGGCCATTAAGTAAGATCCTTTTACACCTTCCTCTCTACTCATCAGTGGGCCAAGTCCTTGGGAGCCTGGTTTTCATTTGGACATAGGAGAGTCAGGCGGGGTGCTCTGCTGAAGATTCCTAACAGACTTCCTGGAACATTTACTTCTCATATACTAAAAATATAAATAAACACAAAACGACACATATATATAATTTTTTTTTTTTTTTTAAATCAGATCCTAGGTCTATATACCTAAATGTGAGCGCTGGCCCATTCTGAATTTAAATATGAGATCTGTTCTTAGTGACGACCGAAGAACAAAACCTTTAAGATCAAACCGTGCCACCGAGACCCCAGGATCCGTCGCCCTCCCATGCTTCCCTTGGGGACTGCGTTAAGAACAGAGCCCCGAGGAGCCCCGAGTGCCCAGTATGAATGAGTCGGTGTGAAAAAGCTAATGATGCCGACAGCCATACTGACTGCCCCCGAAACCAGAAGGTGTCGATTCGCCCACGAAAGAGGAGACGACGGAGGAGGAGCATGCGTGGAACGGAAACGCCGGCGGCAGGACATGTGGCCGTGGGCAGGACACTCGGACAGATGAGAGCGGCAGCGGGCGGATGGCGGACGGGGGGGACCGTGGGAAGATCAGCGGAATTCCTGGGCCCCGTGGCTGCTGCTTCCCCGTCTGACCCCTCGGCCCCCTCCCGTGTCCCCTGTCCTTCTCCTAGTGCTGGCGAACCCAATCGTCACATGCGCTGTCCCCCACGACCGTGATGGCACGGCCGCCCTGCCTCCAATCCCTCCCGCCTCGCCCAAACTGCTCCAAAACCGTGCGCGTCTCTTAAGAGTCACTTCAGGTGACAGGAACCCAAGCAGAACACTAAAGAAAACCAGGAAACCACAGAGGAAGAGAGCGAGAAGAGAAGAAAGGAACGGAGGAAAACAACTAAAAAAATTTAACAAAATGGCAAGTACATACTTAACAGTAATTATTTTACATGTAAATGGATTAAACTCTCTAATAAAAAGGCAGAAGGTGGCTGCATGGTAAGCGGCATGACCCATCTATATGCAGCTTACAAGAGACTCGCTTCAAATCGAAAGACTCATACAGACTGAAAACGGAGGGATAGAAAAGATATTCCACACAAATAGAAGCGAAAAGGAAGCTGGGGTTGCAATACTTGTATCAGATCAAATAGACTGTAAAACAGACAAAAAAAACAGTAAAAAAAAAAAAAAGATGAAAAGGGCATTACATAATTATAAAGGAGTCGATCTAAAAAGAAGTTATAATAATCATAAATATCTATGCACCCAACACAGGCGCACCTAAATATTTAAAGCAGTTCATAATGGACATAAAAGCGGATAGTACCAGTCATACAATAATAGTAGGGGATTTTAATACCCTGCTCACATCAATGAATAGATCACCCGGACAGAAAATTAATAAGGAAACAAAGGTCTTAAATGTCACATTAGATCACATCGACTTAATAGATATTTTAGAACATTTCATCCAAAATAGGCAGAATACACATTTTTTTTAAAGGGCACATGGAACATTCTCCAGGACAGAGCACATATTAGGCCACAAAATAAGCCTCAATAAATTCAAAAGATCGAAATCATATCAAGCATCTTTTCCAACCACAATGGAATGAAACCAGAAATCAAATAAAAGACGAAAACTGGGAAAAACACAGATACGGAGACTAAACAACATGCTACTAAACAACCAATGGCTCAAAGAGGAAATCAAATAGGATATCAACAACTACCTTGAGACGAATGAAATACAACTTTTTAAAATTTATGAGATGCAGCAAAAGCAGCTCCAAGAGGAGAGTTCTAAGCTATAGAGGGTTACTCAAGAAACAAGAAAACTCCCAAATAAACAATCTTACTCTGCACCTAAATGTACTAGAAAAAGAACGAACAAACCCCAAAGTAAACAGAAGGAAGGAAATAATTAAGATAATAGTGGAAATAAGATAGAAATTTAAAAAATAACAGGAAAGATCAATGAAACTAAGAGCTGGGTCTTTGAGAGAATAAACTAAATTGACAAAGCTTTAGCCAAATTCATCAAGAAAAAAAGAGAATAAAATCACAAATGAAAGAGAACTTACAACCAACACCACAGAAATACAAAGAATCATTAAACAATACTACAAACAACTGTAAGCCAATAAATTCAACAGTTCAGAAAAAATTAATAAACTCTTGGATGCATATAACCTTCCAAGACTGAATCAGGAAGAAATACAAAATCTAAACAGACCAGTTACTAGCAACGAAATTGAAACCAAAAAAACAGCTTCACAGGCGAAGTCTAACAAACATTTAAAGAAGAGTTACTACTTATCCTTCTCAAACTATTTCAAAGAATTGAAAAGGAAGGAACACTTTCAAATTCATTTTATGAGACCAGCATTACCCTGACACCAAACAGAACAAACACATTACAAACAAAGAAAATTACAGGCCTATATCCTCAAATGAACACAGCGGCAAAAATTCTCAAGAAGGTATTAGCAAACTGGATTCAACAATACTGTAAAAGGATTATATACCATGACCAAGCGGGATTTATCCCAGGGATGCAAAGAGGGTTCAACATCTGTAAATCAATCAACGGGATATATCACATTAACAAAATGAAGGATAAAAATCATACGATCATATCAATAGATGCCGAAAAAAGCATTGGACAAAATTCAACATCCTTTTATAAAAACTCTCAACTGTGTGGGTGTGGAAGGGAACATACCTTAACATAACAAAGGCCATATGTGACAAACACACAGCTAATATCAAACTCAGTGATAAAAAGCTCAGGGACAAGACAAGGATGCCCACTATCACCACTTCTAATCAATATAGAATTGGAAGCCCTAGCCACAGCAATCAGAGAAGAAGAAGAAATAAAAGGCATCCAAATTGGAAAGGAAGAAGTAAAACTCTCATTATGTGCAGATGACATGATACTATATAGAGAAAACCCTAACGACTTCAACAAAAAAATTATTAGAACTCATAAATAAATTTAGGACCATATAGAGAAAACCCTAAAGACTTCAACAAAAAAAATTATTAGAACTCATAAATAAATTTAGGAAAGCTACAGGATACAAAATCAATATACAGAAATCCGTTGCGTTTCCAGACACCGATAATGAGCAATCGAAAGGAGAAATTTAAGAAAACAATCCCATTTACCACTGCATCAAAAAGCGTAAAATGCCTAGGAATAAATTTAACCAAAGAGATGAAAGACCCATACTCTGAAAACTTTAAGACACTGAAGAAAGAAACTGAAGAAGATACCAGTAAATGAAAGGACATACCATTCTCATGGGTTGGAAGGAATTATATTGTTAAAACGTCCTTACGACCTAAAGCAATATACAGATTCAGTGCAATCCCTGTTAAAATACCAATAGCGATCTTCTCAGAACCAGAACAACGAATCCTAAAATGTATATGGAACCACAAATGACCCCAAATAGCCAAAGAAACCTTTAGAAAGGACAAAGTGGGAGGTATGTATCATGCTCCTCAATTTCTAACTGTAATACAAAGCTACAATGATCAAAACAATATGGTACTTTCATAAAAACATATGTATGTATAGACCAATGGAATAGAGAACCCAGAAGTAAATCCTCACTTACATGGCAAATTAAACTATGACGCAGTGGACAAGAATATACGACCGGATAAAGACGGTCTCTTCAATAAGTGACATTGGGAAAACTGGACAGATACATGCAGAGAAAGAAACTGGATCCCTTTCTTGTACCATATACAAAAATAAACTCAAAATGGATTAAAGACTTAAATGTAAGACCTTAAACCACAAAACTCCTAGAAGAAAACATAGGCAGTACATTCTTTGACATCACCCTTAGCAATACCTTTTGTGTATGTCTCCTCGGACAAGGAAAACAAAAAAATAAATAAACAAATGGGACTACATCAAACTACAACGGTTTTGCCCAGAGAAGAAAACCATCGACAGAACGAAAAGACAACCTACTGAATGGGAGAATATTCACAAATGGTACACCCAATAATGAGTTAATATCCAACATATATAAGGAATCCATACAACTTAGCAAAAACCAAACAATCCAATTAAAAAATAGGCAGAGGTCCAGAATAGATATTCCGCCAAAGAGGACATGCGAATGGCCAACAAACATACGAAAAGATGCTCAAGATGATCAGATCACTAACCACCAGGGAAGTAAAAATTAAAACCACAGTGAAATATCACCTCTCCCCTGTCAGAATGGCTATTATCAATAAATCAACAAATAACAAGTATCACCCCTGTGTTCACTGCAGCATTATTTACAACGGCCAAGATATGGAAGCAATCTAAGTGTCCATCAACAGACAACTGGATAAAGATGTGGTACAGATACACAACAGAATATTACTCAGCCATAAAGAAGAATTAAACTTTACCATCTGTGACAAAATAGATGGACCTAGAGAGTATTGCCGTAAGTGGAATAAGTCAAAGGTAAATATAGGATTTCACTTATATGTGGAATCTAAAAACAAAACCAAACAAAACGAACGAATCAACAAAACAGAAACAGACCCATAGATATAAAGAATAAGCTGATGGCTGCTAAAGGGGATGGGTGGGGCATGGGATTCGCCTCAGATATCTCTTCTGTGGAGTCTCTTCCTAGCCTCCCCTCACCCCTAAACCCAAGAAATCCCCCAGACAGGGACCATTCTCTCCGCTGGGCTCCACTGTTCTCCACCAGGAGACACACAGCATTTACTCATCTGCTTCCGTCTGCTGACCAATCCCACTGGGGTTACCCTCCTGGTTATGCATGTGTCCATCCACGTGTCGCCTTTCCGCAGAGACCCACGTCTGGGCATCCTCCAGGAGCCCCTGAGCAGGAAGCGTGTGAACCTGAGGCAACCCTATCTGCTGTACC
Organism: Pteropus alecto; assembly: GCF_000325575.1. Taxonomy (NCBI): domain Eukaryota; kingdom Metazoa; phylum Chordata; class Mammalia; order Chiroptera; family Pteropodidae; genus Pteropus; species Pteropus alecto. The sequence continues at coordinate 6,881,676 of NW_006438867.1, forward strand.
TGGTGAAGATGGCCAGAACCTGCACAGGTAAGGCACTGGGGTGCAGCTGGGATGCGGCAGGCTGCAAACTGGAATGCAGGGGGTGGGGGAGTGTGACAGGTGTCAGCTTGGCCACTGGGCAGAAACAGCAGAGGCAGACATTATGTCATTCTGGAGAAGTGTTTTCTCCACCCGCAGGCTAAGCTCGTTGACCTAAAATGTCAAGGCAAAGTATGCAATCCTGATGAATGCGGTCCGAGCTGTCCACCAGGGCTGGAAGTCACTTTCTTCCATCTGCGTCCTACTGGCAGGTCAGAGAGGGATGGGGGCTGGAGACTCCGAGGACCTAAGGCTGTTCGCACCAGGCGTGTCCGCTTAGCGGTCACGTACTCTGTCCCTCCAGCCATGGGGGAAATGTCGGGAAGAGAAGAGGCCTTCCCAAGGCTGCCCCAACGGTCAGTGGTGGGTGTGGGTCTAGAAGTTAACTCACAGCACACTCACCCGTAAGAACATGATGGAAAAAAACTCTCAAGCGACACAACGTAGAGGTTTTTGTACAAAAGTACGAAGAGCACTTATCTGAGAAGGGGGAGGCCCCCCGGGGACATCACAGCTGCACCATTCAGGAAGCTTCCACCTGGGTTTTCTATGTGCTTGTTGCACTAACACCTGATTGCCGGGCGGGGGCGCTGCACGGGTCCTCGGCCCCGGAGCCTGGGCAGGCTCAGCCCGGCGCCTAGCCGGTGACCATCAGCATCACGCGGGATCCCACGTTTAGAGCTGGACGAAGGCAAGTTTCACGTAACTTTAGAGAAGTACATTACCACCCCCCTGCATTTGAACTTCTGGCTGAGACACAGCGCCGAAAACCACGTCACGTCTTGTGGACTCTTGCCCAAGGCCACTGTACGTCCCAGGTGCTGCTCTGGCCGGACTCGCCCTGGACTCCCCGTCCTTTTTTCCTGGTTGGTGTCTGACTCACGGAGAGTGACCCCCGAGTGATGACACACGGACTGGGTCAGACTCCGATATAATAAAACAAAGGCACCTCAACTATTCTGCATGCGTTTTTGTTGTTGATGTTAGTTTGGGATCTGTTTCTTTATTTAGTTAGTTTCAACATTCTCCTCTTAGAACAGGGATGTTTGGTTTCTTGGGAGGACTGGTCTGGCAGGTAAATTCGGCCCTAGGAAACTGACCAGTCCACATGATCAGATTTCAAGGAACTGGAGTACCTGGAAGAGGTCCATCTTCTGTTACCAGCTAAGGTTAACTTTATATCTGTTTTCTAATATCAACTAATACAAGTGACCTTGTAGCAATTTCTCATAAATTCACAGGTAGTGTCAACCTACGACTTCCACAGATGGTTCAGAAAGCATCTCAAAGTGTCTACGTTGGCTCCATGGTAAAGGGACTTTAAATACTCCCTTCGGAATATCTAGCCCGTGGTGCAGAGGCCTCCGTGATAAACAGAACGAGACGGTCCATCGATTCTGTTTCTTAGTCTGAGTCAGCATAATAGCAGATTAAGTAGGAAATGGATACTGCCTAAACTGTAATACAATATTACATTTTTCAAACTTACTGTGAACATTGACAGCACCTTAGGTATCCTCAGTGACGCTGCTACTGTTGCTTTAAAGTGATGGAAACTCAAGAACCAGAGAAATCATATATTGATTGGACTTTAACCCTAAATATGGATTTTAAGTAGCCAAAGATTTAATAGTCTTTGTGTCTACTTCATTATCATCAGTTCCCATCTTAATTGAGTTCCTTTTCTTCGGTCCTTTCGGTTTATTTTTTTCTTCTGGTTTCTTAAGATGAAGTCTAACCTGTATTTTTAAAATTCCTTCTATAATAAAGGAGGTAGCTATTTCCTCTAGATACACCTTTTCCTGGATCCCGCAGGTTTAGCCTAAGGTCTCCTAGTTTTATTGCTTACTAGGTAACTGTCATCACCCTCGACTTCCTTCTTATTCTAAGATTCTTTATGAGACTGTGCCTTAATTTCTAAGTATTTAACATTGGGTCTTTATACAATTTATTTATATGTGATTGGATTTTGATCAGAAACTGATGGCTCTAAAATCTCTACTTTCTTTTTAACTATTTGAAAATGTCCTTCATCATCAGATACCACGTTGAATTTTATAAATTTTAAAGGACAAGACACATAAGACAAAACTATACATTCTCTATTCGTAGGATGCAAACTTCATATGCATTAGCACATGAGCTTGTGGATATGTGAAGAACCTATTTATCCTTGATTATTTAAAGTTTACAAGACCCGCTGAATCATGAAATAAGAATATTTAAAGTCACTCGCTGTATTTGTGCTTTATGAAGTTCTGTTTCTACTTCTAATAGCTTTTGCTTAGGGTCCATGTTGTTTTGTGTATACGGATAATCTTATTGCCTGTTCGCAGGTGTCTTATTTTATCTAAACAATACAAAGTAATGGTAACGATGCAACAGATGCGATAGTTACTTGGGAAATGCAAATGAAAAGTAAAATGAGGTACCGCCGCACAGTCACGTAGCGGGCATGCCAAAATGAGAAAGACAGGCAATGCCGAGTGTTGGTGAGGACGAAGAGAAACTTCACACTGTATTGGGGATACGCACTGGCACAACAGTTCTGGAAAACTGATAGAATTTACTAAAGCCCATCGATATGCGCACCCTCAAGTCAGCAGCACGCGGTGACTACGGCCGCTCTCGATGTTCCTGTACGCGTCTTACAGTAAACACACACCCCTATGAGAACATTCATAGCAGCTGTACTCATATGTCCTCAAACCGACAGCCCAAAATTCCATCGGCGAGAGAAGGAATACGTAAATTTTGGTAATGCACATCGGACAGCCACAGGGATGAACAGACTACGGCTTAACACACAGCGAGCTGAATTTAATATTCAGCCGTTTTAATGCTTGCGAGGTAACTTGTCAAACGGCTGAATATTAAATTCAGCTCAGACATGTTCTGTTGAATGGAAGAAGCCAGACACAAAAGAGCACACGTGAGATAACTCCCTGTATGTAAAATCCCAAAATGGGGAAAAGAGATCCGTGGTGTCGGAAGCCTCGGTAGTGGGTAGATACCTTCCTAGGACAGAGAAGCGACCAGGAGGGGACAGCAGGAGGGCAGGTGGGGGCTGTTTCTTCATCTAAGTGCTGGTGCCTGAGTGTGCTGCTTGCTCTGTGAGAACCCCAGCAGCTGCCGTGACCGTGCGTGTTGTGTGCATGTGACCCACCTCAGCAAACACTCGTTGTAGAAATCTGATACAGGGCTGGCTCTACGCAGGATTTATCATGACGCAGGAAGCGTAACACTTTCTCTTTTTCACACGGTAGAATTCGAATTTAAGGGAAAGCGGGTCAGGCGCCCTGTGAATTCCGGAAGTCACTTTGTTAAGTTGTCAGCACTGCCCAGCGAGGTGGATATGCCAATCCCGTTTTACAGATTGGCAACATGAGGCTCTGAATGGAATCGGTCTGGCCAAGACCACAGATCCGCCAAGTGGCAGGTCACGTCGACAGGAGGCCGGTGGGCTTTGGTTCCATGTGGTTATGACGGGTTGGTGAGGACAGACGCACAGAAGCTGAGAGCCTGGCATAAGGACGAATCACGGGAACCTTGCGTGCAGATTTTTCCTTATCGGTGAAATGCAAAAACTATCTTCCCTCATGATATTTGATGTGAATGGCTTAAAGATAATTCAAACTAAAATTCAATGTTAGCATTCTTCCATCCAGCTTCTCAACATCCCTGGTTTTATTTCAGTATCCTTTGTCCAAAAGCCTGGTGTTCTTTATAGTGTCATTGTAGAAACTAAACTTCTTCCACGACAAGACTTATTCTTACAGTATTTGTAACGATAAGAAAACCTGCATTATGCGATCCACCGATCCCATTTAATAATATTATAGTTTTACTTAGGGCGTTGGATGTTTTTCCTTCATGGCAAATTAAACTCAGATCAAAAAAATGTTTACTTGAAATATATATGCGGCGCCTATTTCTAAACAGTTTTGTCTCGTAACAAAAGGTGCATATAAAACAAAGCTAAAATACACCATTTAAAATCTCATAGAAAGAGGAAAAACTAATTTAGGATCATGCAAAGGCCATGGTTAAATATTAAATTCAGCTCTGAACTTTCTGGAAGACAAGAGATACATAAATCTCCTTATCTGATAAGAGGAAGTAGATCAGTTATTCAAAGAAGACAAATTCCCAGATGCAAATTTCCAAGAGGCATGCCAAAGAAACGTAGGCAAAAGGTTCGATAATGAGTGATGCAAATTTTATGTCGATATAAAGTGATGTTAAGAAGTGTCATTTTTAGGAAGAAAATCTTACAAACTAAACCGCCACGGATTTTATTTTTAGAAAACAAGTTCTGAGAAAAAAAAACAAAAAGTAAATGAGAATGAAAAGAGGTTTTGGATTTTAAAAGGCAGCGGACACCCACTGGGCCGGCCAGGCGGCTCGGCTCAGACAGCAGGTCAGCTCTCAGGGGTCACTCAGCAGTCCCGGGCCAGGCGTGCCCTTTGCCTTCTGTGCCTCAGTTTTTCTACTAGGAGAAAAAACTGCTAATCATGATACTTTCCCTGCCTATGTCACTTTAAAGTACTCTGTGAAATGCAAACATTCTACCTAGCAGTGTCATAGAAACGAAAAAAAAAAAAACCAAAAAACAAAAAACAGGTTTCCAAGATCAAGAAACAGTTAAAATTTGTCGTTCTCCCCACAACCTTTGCCTTGAGGTTGATTTCATTTGTTCCCCTTACGGTCCTTTCCAATTCTGTCAGGAAGGGCATTTATTAGAAAACCTCAGTATGCGATGAATCAGCACAGAATTACAAAAATGTGACCTTTCACGATGAGCTGGGTTTGCCCAATACTCTGTCCTTCCCCTGTGGCACAAGGCTGTAAACAAAAACACTCCCTCGTTTAAACTCACGAGGGACAAGATGTGGGGACCGGTCCACTGAGGACTTTATCCTGCAGAAAAGCATGCTGTCCCCCTCTGAGCCGACAGGCGTGGGTTCCACCCTGGAAACTGTCAGTGACCCCAAGACTATGCATGTGTGTGTGTGTGTGTGTGTGTGTGTGTGTGTGTGTGTGTGTGTGTACATGTAAATGTGTGTTCATGTACATTTATGCAACCA
>NW_006438867.1:6887276-6890481 GCF_000325575.1 Pteropus alecto
CCATGTCAACACCAAAGATAAATACTTGAGCGTTTATGAGTTTGTATGAGTTTGTGAGCCAAGCGCACACCGCAAAGGCTGCATGAGCAAGTCAGCCCAGTTTATAATATATTTACACAGATATTTTCATACAACATTTCCATCATCCTATCAAGGGTCAAACTGTTGCTGATGCTTTGAACTTGGAATGGAAACACACAGTAGGCCCCTGAAGAACCATCTTTTTCATGCGAGTTCCCAGCGGTGTTTCTCCAAGCACCGTGTCAGAGTCAGCTGGGAGGGCTTGAAAATGCAGATTCCCAGTCTCCATTACCAGCCAACTGGGGCATCTCGGGGTTGACACAGGAATTCGGGTTTCGAGCAAGCTGCTCGGATGACATCTACGCCCAAGACTTTGAGAAGGCACGTCGGTAATTCAGGAAGGTCAGCATGCCAAACGACTCCTCACGAGCCAGTCTGGGGAATTGGCGAGTCGGGGCCCGCGCGGGAATACACCTCGGGCCTCTGCGATTTGGGAGAAGCACCGATGTGTCCTCGTGGGCCCTGGAAAACGCGGTGTCGTAAACACACAGGCTTCCAGAGTGTGACCCAGCACGTGCGACCGCCCTTCCCATTTGCGCTTTTTAATTTTATGTTACTTTTCCCTCCTTCTCCCGTTCAACCAGAGTTTAAAATTCCCACCGAGGCCAGTGATGCTTATCCCTTAAGCCTTCGGGGCAAATACCATGTCCTCAAAATCTGGGCGTCACGAGAAGAGTCTTCCGTTCCCTGCTTTCTCTCTCACAGCCCATGGGAATGGACCACGCAGCCTGTGCCCGGTGACAGAGGCCATGACTTTCAGATGTGCCTGGCCCTCCACACGCCTCACAACGTGAGATGCACGCGGCCTCCTCCGAGTCCCACCCACGATCTCGGAGCAACAGATCCCCACTCCGTTTTCCTAATTAGGTGACAAAAGGTTCTGCCTCATTCTGATGCCAATTGGCCTTTGCAAAGCTGCGGCTGGTTACCAAGCCCCCTCAGCCCTGCTCCCGGGCTGCGAGCAGATGCTTCGTCCTCATCTCGCTCTCTCTCTCTCTGTCCCCTTTTAGGCCCAGTGCACGGTGTGACCACGGTGCGGGTGTGACCACCCTGAGGGCGTGACCGCAGTGTGAGCAGCCTTCCTGACCCGCCATCCATCCTAATACCGGCCCTGCCCATGCCCAGTCCTCCTCACCCTTCTTTTCCACCTTCTGATAGATTTTTTTTTTTTCCTACCAAATTTGGAGACGTGAAAAGATGAACTATGGGGCAGGGGGGAGGGGAGCAGAGAATGAAAAGACTCAGAAGAAAGTGTTTTCTTAACATCACCACGATGTCATAACCCAACTCCAGATTATTCTGCTTCCGGCATCTTTAAACCTTTGACCTACAAGCTATCTGACAAAGCTGATACTGACTTTTTTGTTTCATTTTACATAATGTATAATGATACCTATTATACTAAGGCTCTTAACAAGTGAGATTCTGATTCTGAGGCATTTCACTGTGACGCCGGCATCGGAGATTATGCTAATCGGAGCCGGGTCAAAACTTCTCGACTGGGAAAGTGAGTTTTAAAAGGATGTTGTTATTAGAAAAGAAAGAGAGAACAAAAAGCCCTTTATATCTAAAATGCAGGTTGAAACCCTTTTATTTTAAAAATCCAAGTAACGTCTAAAACATCGAAATTGCCAGGAGAGTCTACAAAGTGAACGTGTCACTTTTATTATGAGAAAGAAACCTTCCAAATCTGCCTGTGTGTTCTGAGCAGAGTATGGATCGAATCAAGGTAAGTGGGTGGACTTGACCCGTTTCAGCTCCGTACCAGGCCCCGTCTACCATTTCCTGTGGAGAAATAGTACAGGTAGGCGTTTATATTTTGCTCTATTTGAAATCTGTTTCAAAGTAAAACTGCTGTTGTTGCTCCTGTCTAAATGTGACTTTAATTATATGATCTACCAGCACCTGACCCCAAGCCGCCTTCCCGCTCTGCCCCGCACCGTGATTCTGGGGACTCACAACTCCAATAGCATGTGGCGATCTACTCTGAGCAAAGTTTCTTGCAATTGGTCAGCCGCGGTCGCTCATCTCAAAACGAACAAACAAATCACAAGGAAGAGCTTTATCAAGGAATTAGAATCAACGATTCGCAAAAGCCAGAGGGAGGAGATTTATACTACTAAAGGATTTAAAATGGAAGCTCCTTGAAGGCCTTTATTATTATTATTATTATTTTCCTGTTTCAATTGGTAAAAATTGTACCCATGACAGAGAAATCCTAGTCGGAGGTTCTTCGGGTAATTCCTCCTCATTAAAACTGAGCTTTACAAAATTGGTCTTGCCTGGCTGTGCACGTGACCCTCCCCGGGACCCCATGGTGATGTGTCCTCAGTTTCCAACATCACCATGTCATGGGGTTGTCTCAGAACAAAGGGGACTGTGCCCGCCTTCTCTTCACGGTGGCATTATTTTCCCTGCCCACACCTTCATGCCTACCTTGTATACTTTTAAAAAGTTCGGACAGCCAGCCTCAGACAGACTGTATTTCACATCTTGGCCCAGCCTCTCGCCACCTGTGAGGCCTTGGAATGTCACTTCTCGAAACCCCAATTTCCCGAATGGGAAAACTGGGAAAGTAAGGTGTGTGGTGCTTAAATAAGATCCACGCCTCACTCAGAGCTTGACAGTTAAGGTCCTTTCTCTCCCTCCTGCGCCTTCTCCACAGCCAGAGCCCTAACTTACACTCTGCATCCAGTTCAGCTGGAGCACGGGGCACCGGCCGCCTGACTGGGACACACACAGCATCTCAGCCCTTCTCTGTGTTTGGGGGATTCCTGATGAATAGGTGTTAGTGGAAATGTAAGGGAGCTGTTGCTGAAAATGCCAGTTTAAGCAAAAGGTGCTTGAGATGGACTGAAGGGAGGCTGCTCCTCAGTGTCCCTTGCTTCCAGCCAGTGGCACGGAGCCTGGGCTCCGGCAACGGGAAGACCTTCGCCACGCTCTGATGCAGGGCTCGGCCTGTCCTGGGTGGGGACAGCACCAGAGGTGACTGGAAGAGGGCTTCCGTGGGACAAAAGTGGCATCAGTGATGACAGCGTTAACAGTTGCCAGAAAACCGAGTTCTGGCAACTGTTAGACAAGGCACAGTACTGGAGCCAATTATAAAACCTTCCCCCCACCCCCA
>NW_006438867.1:6890513-6899165 GCF_000325575.1 Pteropus alecto
CGAACTAAAGGCAAAAATAAATACATGAAAAGGAACGTGTGACTTATAACTGGCTGACAGAGCAGCAGGAGACAAAGGGAAGGATGACGGATGCATAAACCTGATTGCTTTGGGGCCCCGAGACCTCCGATCAAGAATAAAGAAGAAAAGTCCCCTTCCGAGAAACTCGACAAAGGGAAAGGCATCTAAAGAAGTCTAAGCACTTGCCACGTTTTTAAATTCTGATCTGCAAGCCGAACGGTCTCCAACCCCTTCTGTGTTTTCGGATCACTTCTTTGTAAGAAGTTGGGGAGGACACCGTTGCATCTCTGTCTACGATTGCCACTCCCGCCCGGCTTTTGTCCTGCCAGCCGACAAAGCCCATTCGGTAAATGAGTAGTAGCTGGTAGAGAGGTGGCCTAGAGCTGCAGCCGCGGCCGAGTGCGAAGGCAGAATTCACGGCGGGACAGTCGAGAGCTTGTTTTTTAGAACTCTGCTGGCATCCTACACCGTGAACGTTTTTTTTACTGATTGTCAGCATGGAGCAGAGAAAGAGAGGGTCACTCACGACAGATGAGAGTGCGATCCGGATTTTATAGCAGGAGCCTGCGCTCTCCTTGTTGGCCGCGGTGCGAACAATGACCTTTTTGATTGTCTCGGATAAAGGGTGCACAAGAACTGGAACGGCCGCAAAGAAATCGCCCCGATTTCCCGCCTCCGTCGCTAGGCTGCCTGTCTGAGCTGCTACCTGGGACAAGCGAGTTCCTTTGGATTTGCAGGCTCAGCCAAGATTAGACTTGCATGCCAGCGGTCACGTGCAGAACTCCAAAAGGCCTGCCTAATGACTCAGTGTCATGCTTTCTGATTATAGCTGGGATTTCCTAGGTCCCAGGGAGCCATGAATTAGGTCAGAGGTCAGCAAACTCCGGCCCAGGGCCTACATGCAGCCACAGCCCGATTTTATAAATAGAGCTGTACTTGGACACAGCCACGCCCGCTGTTTACTGAGGCTCAGTCACGGCTGTGTTGGTGCCCACGGGTAGAGGTGAGCAGTTGCAACAGAGGACACTGACCTGCAAAGCCTAAACCGTGTCCTCTTTGCCCTGTACGGAAAAAAAATGTGCTGACCCCTGAGTTAGACGCTCGCTTTGCTTCTCAGCACTAAGGAAGCATCTTGCGAAATGTTCCAGTCATACGTCCTGTTCCCCCGGCACTCACTGCATGTTTGCGTGGGGCGAGACAGAACCGGGGGGAGACCAAGGGCTCTCTTCCAAACCTAGACCTCCTTGGAATTTCAAAGGTGACCAGATGACTGGAATTCAAACATAAACACGTGTGGGCAGGGGCAAACGAAAAACCCACGCACACGGTCCCAAAGGATTTGCTTTCATAGTGGAGGGTCTGAAGGATGGGACTACGTGACCACATTACAGCAGATCTTGGCCTTTAAATTCCCCAAAGTCCAATCAGAGTACAGTTCTTGAGAATCTAGCTTGGTTGTTATTAAGCCCCCCGCCCCCACCTTTTTTGGTGGGGGAGGAGGGGCAATGACACATATGCACATATCCACAATCTCATTTATCATTTCTAGGAGTTCTTGGACCCCCGAGAAGCTAATCCGTCAGCCCCAGATTAAGAAACTCTGATGAATTATTTTTGCTGGTTTGGGGGAAAACCAGTTTTCAGAATCACTCGTCAAAGAACCTGTTTTCCATTAGCATAATTATCAATTATCAAGCACTTACTTGGCAATTAATTTATTAAAATTAATAGCATCTACTAAGTGCCAAATCGGTAATACAGACAATTGGAATAGAGAAGAGAAAGAGACTATTGTTACTCGGTGAGAGAAGGCTTCACAGAAATGTGATTTGTCTAAGGTCTGAAAGAACAGCCAAGGTTTAGACCAGCAGGAAGGAGCTGGGCAGGGGGTGGGGGTGGGGGGTGGCGGGAAGCTACAAATGCTTTCCAGGCTCGGAGTGTTCTCAGTTTCTTACCTATGGGCCCCAGGCAGAGAAGCACCTGGAACATCCCTCAAAGACAGTCACCTTAAAGCTCCAGGTACTGAGGCTTCAGAGGCGAACTCTATAAACTGTCCCTGTGCCTCACGCCTTGTCAGTCGTGACTTGTATTTGGGTCAAGCCTGGCCAGAGGGGGCTTCATGGGTGCTTGGCCTAATGCTCTGCTCTCGCCGTAATAATTTTTAAATAAAGAGACGGCATTTTTATTTTGCACCGGTCCCACAAATTACGTAGTCAGTCTCGATCCTGCAGGAAGAATGCATCCGGCAGTAATGTCATCAAACACGGATAAGAAGACAAGAAAATGTCCCCCTGCCCCTGACTTTGAAGCTGGGACACCATAAGGAGAGAGAGATCTCCAATTTTTCTTGCATGCTGTACTAAGAACTCGCTACTAGGACTCAGGAGTCAATGTAAACTCTAGTCGAATAGCATGAAGCTAATTACAATCTTCTAACTTCTCACACAGCAAGAGACATCTAATCTTTCACTTGTACAATTAAAACTGGTTTTCCTAAATTTTAGGATTTCTATTACACGTTTATTTTTTTAACAAGAAAACCAACCCGTAAATGCCACGACTAAATGAGAGGAGAAAGGTTTTAAGATTTACTTTCAGTTTTATTATTTACGTCTTTTACCTTCTCAGCTCACTCTGTATTTTCATTTCTCCAAGTTGCAGCAACCTTTTGGGTTGGCCCCCGTCACTCACATGGATCCTTTGGTTCAAAAGGCTCAAATCCTTTGACCTGCATGAAGCGACAGCCTTTCTCCCATTTAAAGACTCACGATTTTCCTTTGCGCAGTCGATTCAAAGCAGTTTCCTTCGGGATGTCTTTGCTATCGGACACTTTGTTTTTCTTCTGAGAACTAAGCAATTCAAGTCTGAATCTGGTGAAAGAAAGCCTGCTCACTTCTAGAACTGTCAAGGCTCAAACTCGGTGTGGAAGACTTCGGATTTATTTAACAGACGAACGCAGCGTCTCCCCTGCTTTAAGAGTAAAGTCCAACTCTTGCTGAAGGCATAAATGCAAAATATGAAACAAATGAGCAAAAGGAAAATGATGTCAATAGGTCATATGCTTTAGGAGAGCCAAGTGTTTTCTATAAAGAGCACAGTATTTGAGTCTGACAATTAGGAAACAAGACACTGGCGAAGCTAAAAACGGGCAGAAAGTTCTAGAATGCAGTTACATGTGCCTTGATGGGAATGACTAGCCATGTCATGTAAGTCTCTTACAGCTAGTCAGATGGGGAAGTTTGTGTGGTTCTGAATGATCAAGAGTTGAGATGCTTTAAATCGATGGTGGTCAAGGGGGCTCTACGGACCCCAAGGACCCCAAGACCCTTTTCCGAGCAGTCCTAGATGTCACGATGATTTCTGCAATAAAGTACTAGGATGTCATTTGGCTTTTACTACGCTGACATTTGTACCAATGTTGCAGAAGCAGTAGTGGGAAAATCTGCCAGGCTCTCAGCTTGGGTCAAGGCCAAGTGTACCTGCAGTCCCATTAAATTCATCACTACCCTGTACTCGTAGTTACAGAAAAATGAAATGAAATGAAATGAAATGAAATGAAATGAAGAAGCCGGTTTCACTTAAGAAAGCCCATGATATTATAATGTAATAAAACTTTCAATGTCAACCTTTGAGCGTACTTGTGCGACATTAAGTTGCAAGCCTTTTGCTTCCATGGTACACCCTTTTTACTTGAAAGAATGACTTTGCTGGGTATTTTCTCAAAAATCCTGCCACTGAAAGAAACACAACAGAAGGTATTTGTAGCCAATAGTAAAATTCGAGTTTCGAGCAAAAATTAGATAATTGAAAACTCGTATCTGTCACCATGAACGTGACAGCTTCCCAATGTCTCAAGATTTCTGAGGAGACGGGTGGTGATATTAACAGATGCGCTTTCTTGATATTGTCTAGGAATGAAATATGTCAACAATTGGAAGATCTGCATAATTCCATGAACCGATATTTTTCAAATGCTAAATGCGTGATGTCACCAAATCATGCACCACTATTGAGAATGCAAGCTCGAACAATAGATTTTAAAATAATGGTGGATCTGAAACCGATATGGCTTCAGATTTCGCTTTGCAACTCGCCTTTAAGAAAGCGAGCTTGTCAAGAAACTGAAGCCCATCCTCATCTGAAAGAGCTGTTCACTCCTCCCTTGTCCACTTACATATCGAAGGCCAGATTCCCTCGCTTCAACCAAGACGACGTATTGCGACAGATTCAGATTAAATGTAAAATCGGAGATGAGAATCCAGGTGTCTTCTATTAAGCCAGATGCTAAAGAGATTTGCGAAATTCCAAAACGGTGCCACCCTTCTCATTTTTCGTTTTGGAAAATATACTTATTTCCATAAAGATGTTATTCATATGATGGGATAGTACTGTGCTTTTAAAATAAATGAGCATTTTTAAAACCTTAGGATTTTATTTTTTAATATCATAAATATTAGTTACGTATCCCACTATAAAAGTTCTTTGGGATCCTCAATTTTTATGAGCAAACAGGGGTCCCGTAGCCAACAAGTTTGAGAACCCATGCTTTATATGAATGAAATACAGCTCTGTGACATACATCTCGCTAGTCTTGTTTCTCTGGCGTGTTTTTCCTCCATGTCTGCTTCTTATTTCTTCTAAGTTAGGCTATGTGCGCAGGCCTGTGAGGTCCCCAAAACTCTGTCCCAAGTCTCCATGACCAAAGCTAACCCAGGCGGTTTAAGAACATCATTTCGGGGGAGAGGACCTGGACTGACAGAGCAGCGATCACCCCTCCAAACCACTTCGTCTGTCAAGACCTGTCAGAGTTCACTGAACATTGACCCGCTATGGATGTGACAGGTTCTGCAGGAAGCGTTTAGCGTGAGATGACTGAAGCCAACCAATGTCATGGAAAATTTGGTCTCTCATATTTGGCCAGGAGCAGAAAGAATATTAACTTTTTTTTTTTTCATTAAACTCTGCCACTTGGCAATAACTATATATTAAGAGGAGCGGATTAGTGGTTTATCTCAGGGAGGGTCCCCTCGGTTGGAAATTTAGATTCTTACATATTTGATTTTCCCACCCTTGAGCTCCCTTCTTGCCCAAGACTATAAATCCAAAAATTTCCCAGCGGCATCACAGAAGTCAACGCAGTCTTTTAAACAGCTGCTGGATGTTGATAGTCTCATGACTCCTTCAAGGAATTTCTCTGAGCGGGGGAAGCCACCACCTATGACTCTTAATTAAATATTGAGAGCTCATCCACAGCTACGATATAAATAGTATGGAATTCCCAGAATCGCAGTGTAGGTAAACGGTCCCCTCTCCCACACACGAGGACTCGCTGTGGCAAACTCCTTATTGCCTTCTTCCTCTCTGTTCAGTGAAAAGACTATTCTTGATCAGTGAAAAAGCAAATGGGTGGCTCCGACCACTGTGGCTACTCAAGTCTGCCGAATTCACTGTCACACATTTCTCCCTAAGGTGATCACATGGGTTGAACTGTAGGACTTTCCTGTCACGTGCTGGATGGAAATATAACCCAGGCCAAGGTGATTTTCTCCATCGATACACTAAGCAATATTCTCAACATAGCTTTGCTTCGCTCGGCGTGAGCCCAAGACAACCACCAACCATCCACGGCTCCTCGGCCCAGGGCTGGCTCCCACCACAGCGGGGAGCAGGTGTCTGGAGCCTAATGAGCCCCATGAAACTGCAGCTGGAAACATCTGCTTTGTGTCTAGTTTCTCCTTAGTCTCCTTTTTCGTGTCAGGGCTAATTACAATAGTCCATTTCCAGTCTGAGTTGAAAACAGAACATTTTGGGCTGGGGAAGATACCAGAAAGACTTCTGCACACTCATTCACAGAAATGAGTTTCTCTCTGACACTGTGAGGATCTGGTCATTAATAGTAAGAGAGGGAAATGCCATTATCTTCTGTCCCGGTCAAAACACAAATATGGAGGAGCTCTTTTTTATGTGGCTTTCGACGTGACTTCTTTTGACTTTCGCTTTCATTCGATTTTTGAAATTCCATTTTTGAAGCCTTTTTGTTCCGCCTGGTGGCTTCGCACACAGTACAGAGGTCGGGTGAGCGGTCCTGTTCCCACGCGGTACCGTCCAACCCTGTGGCCTGGGGGACTTCCATTTGCTACCTAATGCCAAAGGACTTGCTGCAGGCCCCCAAGAGCTGAATACCTTTCAAAAGTGAAATCGATGTCTTGTTTATCTAGATAAAAATGTGAATTTCTTCTTTCTCCCCATTACAAGTATTGCATGAAGTACACTTTTCCAACCTACCCCAAATTGAGTCAAACAAATAAATGAGTCAAATACTCCCCAGCCAGGACTATCCCAAACGCCCTAGGATTCCCAGTTTGGGTGACTCACAAACAAAGATTAAGTGTCAGATGCAATGACTCAACTCGTCTGAATCGAAAGGCTGAAAATCAGACCCTGAACTAAGATGACCCTCTGAGACAGGGCCACCCTGATGTGTGACGGCATTTAGGTGTACTCCTATTCGAAAGCTTGGTTACATTCTGGGGCAAACTTAAGTCTCAAGTATAAAGTGATTCTGAATATTCTGCTTATCCACTCGATTCTCCCATGTTCCCGAAACTCTAATGTCTTCTTTGCAACCCAAGGCCTCCATATGCTCTGCTATAACAGAAATAAGCAGACAGCCCTTCCTCACAGGCAGCTGCCCCCATGAACAAACACAAGAGCAGACCCCAGATACTTGTAATCTCTCCCTGGGAAGTCTCTGCCGGACGCATGGATGGACCGATACCAACGGCACTCCACCCGCTGCCAGCGCCTCATGAGTAACCGCTAGGAAGGAGCGATGCCCTGACCACTTAGCACAGAGGACAACTGTGGGTGAAGAATTACCTAAAAACGGAGAACAATGACCCAAAGAAGCAACGTGCCTACAGAGACAGCTCGTAAATGCAGTACTGAGAACACCTGGGGAAGCCGGAAGTCTAACCAGAGGTCTGCAGTCGATTTCCCCAGGTCTGGAATTAACAGCACGTTGTACCCAGATAGTTAAAAAGAGAATTTCCCAGTGTTGACTGACCATTGCTTAAGGGAGAGAGAAGATCTGAGACTGTCAGCTCGTCGAGGGCAGGTTACCGTCTTGTTCATCTTTGCATCACCTGCCAGCACCTGCCAGGGCAACCACTGTGTAGCAGTTGCTCAGTATGTGTTCATCATCCGACCCATCCTGTGGTAGCAATCTTGATTATTAGAAACAATCTCATCAGATGTTCCACGGCCTGAAGGGCAAAGCTCCCCACGCATACATCTGGTCACGGAGGTGTTTTCCCCATGGTCTTGATATCTGGAAAGGTCCTGGAGAGTGGACACGAGTATTCGAGTCACCGAAAAGGACTATGTCCCACAGCAAATTAGCATATTGAAATTCAGGCCTCTGGGATTTGTCAGCATGAATCGGCACACTAGAGTCAGATCGGCTCCAGGTAAACCGACGTACGAGAGTTTACGAACAAGGAAACCTGAGGGCGAGACCTTGGCCTATGCTCAGTCCCTCAAGACACTGCCACAGGTGGGGAGGTCCCGCCTAAATCGCAGGCCAGCCCTGGCACTGGTGTCCACGTCAGCCACCGAGGGCTCCCCGAGACCGTAGTTCTGATTGTGACAAACATAAATAAGTAAATCGGAACTAAATAAACAAAAGTAAGCATTCACGCTTTTTGCTACTAGGAATGGTACAAGGTATCGAGAAATGGAGGAGAATGCAGCAAACCGGGTGAAAATAAAGGCTTTGGAGCTAGGATTGAATTTGGTTGTTGCTTCATGAGTTTAAGCCAATTATTCGACCTTTCTAGATCTCAAAGTTCTCTGTGATACTGAGATAATAAGAGCCATCTCATTAGGTTGTGAGGACTGAAAGAGATAATCTGCATGAAGATTTAAATCTTCTATGGCTGGCCATATAGTGAACTAGAGATCCTAAAAATCCTCCCACCATAGAATGTTAGATTCAATATTTTAAAAAACATCTTTCAAAATGTATGGGTCAGACAGCAAGAGAGTAAAGCATTCGTCTTGAATCAGGACTAAAGCTGTAGGGTAAATCCAGGGAAATAAGAGATTACTGAACATTCACCCAGGCCGGAGGCATCTTTCAGTCCCAGCGGGCCTAGAGCTTTCATCTCAGTGGGAACACAGGTGGGCAGGAGACTAGGCCGGGGGAGAACCAGAGACCACCACGGAAAGATAAGACGCATGAACGGCTATGCCCTTGCAGAAGAGCTAAACATGAGAAAAACACAAACGATGAGCAGACAAGGAAAGTTAGATCTGTCTCAGCTTTCGGTGGAAGGAAAACAATGTCTCTCTTGAGTTGAGCTGTCAGATTAGCAAATAAAAATACAGCGTGCTGTGCATTTCTAGGGCAGCGAAACTGTTCTGTATGATACTGTAATAGTGGGTGCTTGTCATCACACATTTGTCAACACCTATAGAATGTACAACGCCAAGAATGAGCCCTCATGTAAACTCTGGACTTTGGATGACAATGACGTGGCAGTGCTGATTCACTGATTATAACGAACGCACCACTATGGTAGAAAATGTTTCTGGTGAGGAGTCTGTGTGGATGTGGGTGTGTGTGGCAGG
>NW_006438867.1:6899184-6902244 GCF_000325575.1 Pteropus alecto
GGCGGGGTATGACACCTGTGTACGTAATATTTGATTTTGCTGTTAACCCAAAGCTGCTGTCAAAAATAAAGCCTGTATACAAAAATATTATAGGGTACCTAGTTAAATTTAAATTGTATATATATAAACAACCTACTTATACTAAAAAGGTATTCATTGTTTATTTGAAATTCAAATGTAACTAAGTATCCCGTCTTTTTCTCTGGCAACTCTACTTCTTGAGAATCCATGGCTGTCTGCCAGCCCTGACATGGATTTGCGTCCTGAATTCACATTATCTGACCAAAATTTTTTAAGCTAAATGTTTATATTAAATAGATCCAAAACTGTATTGTCCCCAAGTGCCTGATAAAAGCAAACAAAATTCCTCCTCTAAAAATGCATCTTTACCTCAGACATCAACAAATTCCCACAAATAGATTGCAAACAAATATAAGCTTACAATTAAATAAAGAAATAAATAAATACAGGAAACAAAAGAAGGGTGTTGGGGAAATAACGGTCCAGATCAATCAGGACTTTAGAGGCTGGAATTATCAGAAATAGAAGATGAAGTGTTTACATGTTTAAAGAAGTAGAAGAGGAAATTGAAACTATAAGCAAGGAGAATTTTTTAAATGACCAGAAATATTATAAAACAAACAAACTTCTAAAATATTAGAAGAGAAGTATTAAAATGAAAAATTCAAAGCAACTGTTAAATAGCAGATTATTCATGATCGAATAGAAAATTAGTAATCTAGAAGCCAGAATTCAACACAGAGAAAGAAAAATATGAAGTAAAGAAATATAGATGCTTGAGTAAGTAGAACCAATAAACACTCAATCGAAATTCCATAGAGAGTAAAGTGAATAAAGAAGAGGAAATCATAATTTTCCCAAACTGATAGTATTAATCCTCAGAATTAAGAAGCATAAAGAATACCAAGCAAGATTATACTTTTAAAAATCCACTCCTAGACACATTACAAAAAAAAAAAAAAACCCACGTAAAAATGTCGAAGCCAAAGATTTAAAAGCAGCTAAAGTAAAAAACAGACAGAGAGAGAAAGAGATTATTATCTTGTATCTAAATAGACACGCAGCCTGCTTCACAGCTGCAATCATGGAAGTTAGAAGAATATTATTTCTGAAGTGCTAAGAGAAACATAACTATCAGTCCAGAATTATGTACCTGGCAAAACTATCTTTGAAAAAATGATGACAAAGTATAGACATTTTTAAATAAACACATACAATCAGATATATCGGGGGCAGTATACCAACAAGAAACCCTCTCTAAAAGATTTGGAAGAATTCACTATAGGAGAAAAGAAAATGAGCCCAGATACAAAAGAAGAAAAAAAAAATAATGAGCAAAGAAAGTGGTAACTAAGTGAGTAATTCTAAACAACATTAAGAATATAATGACAATAGTCTAACTTGGGTTTAAAAACAAAACAAAGACATATTTACAAAAGCACGAATCAGACCATGGATCAGGCTTGAAATTTTTTTAAAAATTGATATCAAATAGCCCATGTTTTCTGACCACAATATAAGTAACAAATCAATTTTTAAGATAACTTAAATAAAACGCTTATACATCTAGAAATTATAAAAACAGTTAAATAATTTATGGATCAAAGCATAAATATAATAGAAATTAGAAACAACTGAAACCGAACAACAGAAATATTTTTTATCAAAATTTATGGTGTTAAATAGATAAATGACATTTAAGAAGTTGTTTGAGGAAAAGAAGAGAAAGAGTAAAAAGAAGGTGGGAAGGAAGAGAACTCGTCTGATATTTACTCCGTGACAGGTGTTATTCTAAGTTTCTTATGTATTAATTCATCTAATCTTCTCAACAACACTATGATATTATCGTTACCCCCATTTTAAGGATGAGAAACTGAAATACAGAGAAGTTAAGTTACCTGACTCAGGTAATTTAATTGCCTATGTTAGAAAGAATTGATTACTAATGAACTAAATATGAACACATAAAGATAAAAAAGCAACCCAATAAACCCAAGAATGTAGACAAAAAAAGAAAAAGAAAGAAGACCTAAATTAACAAAATAGAAAACAAAGATACGATAGAGGAATAACAAAGTCAAAAGTCGATCCTTTGAAAATACTAATAAAATTAATAAATCTCTAGCAAGATTAACCAAGAAAAAAAAGCAAAACAAAAAATATCAGGAATGAAAAGCCGTATGACAGTGATATAACACAGATCTAAAAGATAAGATCATACTAAAATCAATTTTTTGCCTACATATTTGAACACACAAACAAAATGCACATATTCCTAGAAATAAAAAAGAAAGAAAACTGACGTTAAAAGAAACAGAATACTCACAAACATTACAGAAAATGAATTGGACACTTAAAATCTTCCTATAAAAGAAACAGTCATTTTGTAACCAATGTCTACACATAGTTTTATAAACAGCTTTACCAAATATAAAGGATTAAATAATTCTATCTCACCCAAACTCGATCAGAGAAGAAAAGTACATAATTAATATTGAAACAGGCCTGGAAGATAGGAGAGGGTGCCTGCTTTGCCTCATACCTCCCCGCCCTGCCCTCAGCAAAAACAAATAATAATTCGTGTGTCCTTAATGTGAAGGGCACGACGTGTCAGTAAGACTTTTAGAAGGCAATATAAGTTGGGTTAGAAAAGATTTCTTAACTCGCAAGATGCATTAATCATAAAAGGAAAAAGATGGCCGGCATTAAGTACATCTGTTCATCAAGATACCATAAAAACAGGTGAAATGTTAAGTCACACACGAGAGAGGAGATATTTGGAACCTACGTAACTGATAAAGAATTCGTATCCAAAATATATGAAGGACAAGCAAGCCAATTTCTTTAAAAAGGACAAAAGATGCTCAACGTCATTAGAGGTTACAAAAAGGAAAATACAAATCGTAATTGGATACCATTTTATATCCACCAAACTGCAGAAATTTAAAAACTGAGAACATCGAATTGTAAGAATTGAAAGCCGAAGAAAGTTCTATCTGTTTTTAAGTATAAACTGGTTATGACCACTTTGGGAAAGAG
>NW_006438867.1:6902279-6919103 GCF_000325575.1 Pteropus alecto
CAGCAACTCCTGAATGGGTGTCCTAAAGAAATTCATGTGTGAATTCTGGGATACACATGCAGAATGCTCACAGAAGCACGTCTGCAATAGGTGAGCCCGGAAGTAACGCAGATATTCATGCACAGAAGAATATACATACGTATACATACGTTTTGGGATATAAGTACATTGAAATAAATACTTCAGAGCAGTGAAACCGGTACATTATAACCTCAACCATCAGTACGATTAATAAAAAGCAATCGGAAGAAGAAAGCATACGCTATGATACCATTTTAATAAAATTGTTGGAAACAAGCAAAAATTTAAAAACTATACTGCTTAGGGACATATTCATTTGTGGTAAAACAATAAAGAAAAGCAAGGAAATTAGAAACAATATTCAGAACAGCAATTACGTTTTGAGAGGAGACGGAGATGCCATCGTGAAGTAACGTGCTGGGAACGCCAGATGTTTCTAGTGTTCTATTTCTTAAGGTATATGGGGGATCTGGATAGTCACCCTATTATTACGCTTCGTAATACACACACATACCACACACACGCCACGTATTCATTTGTTATCAAATATTTATAAAAACATGAAAATGTTTTATAAGAACTTATGGTGCAGCACCTGATAAGCATTCAATACCTAATAACGGTTCTTGTGTCCACTGCTCTGTAGGAACAGAACCATGAAGCCACCGAAGGTCTCTCCATGGGGCGAAGGGGAATTGGGTCTCTGACATTTTCCAGACAGCGCCTTCCTCATGTCTGCGGCTGGTCTTGCCTGGTCTTGTCATTGCCACAACCGGGGAGACCGAAGGCGTGTTTCTTCTTCAGCCTGATTCGTCCGTACCCCTTCGTTCTCCTCATTTACTCATCCATCCACTCGTTCACGCAAATATGTAAGTATCAACCAACGTCTGGCCATCTCCCTACCTCGTCATTCATGCGAAGTCCTACAGTTTGAAAAACCTTAGGGCAACAGACGGGTCGACAAATTACGGACGCCTGGATGGAGCCCTTCCCCGGTCCGTCCCATCAGCCTCCCTTAGCCGCCCCTCCCACCACCGTGCGTGGAAATGGATCGCTCTGAAGGCGAACCCAGCTCTGATCCATAAACTCCCAGGGCACGCGATTCGCAAACGCCCCCAGCCCACCGGCAGTTCCGTTCCCCTCGGTTCCGGTAAATAACTGAAGCGCACAGCGGGCAGATACCAACGACATGGGCCATCTGCGTTACAGGCACCAGGGGACCCTACTGTGAACCGCCGGCGCTATTAGAGCCGCTCGGTGTAGCTTCCTAACGCTCCTGTAAGAAGCCACCACGCAGGGGCTCAAACACTCAGGGTCATTACCTACAGCTCTGCTGGTTAAAAGCCCAGCAGGGGTCTCGCTGGGGACAGTCAAGGTGTCCAGCAGGGCTGCATTCCTTTCCGGAGACTCCAGGGAAGGTCCCATGTCCTTGCCTTTTCCACATTCCTGGGCTCCGGCCCCTCCTCCACCTTCGAGACCAGCAATGTGGGATCAAGTCCTTTTCATGTCCCATCGCTGGCCAACTCCTCTGCCTCCCTCTCCCCACTTGTAAGGAGCCCGCCCGTGGTCCAGGATCCCCACCTTGTTCTGGACCACTGATAAGCATCCTTCGTCATTCTTTGCCACATAAAATGTATCCACAGGGTCCCGGGGGGAGGGCGGTTATTCTACCCACTGTTCTATTTCACGTCATTCCCTAATTTTCTCTCTAAGTAGCTAACCAAACAGCAAATAGTAGGATCATGTCATCTCTACTCTCCAGAGAAATAATTTCCTGAGCTATATCTTCATTTAATGTCTACCTTTAGAGGGGATCCGAGTATGTCTGAACAACCTCTATGTGTTTTTTAAGAACGAGAACTGAAGTTATTGCCCAGCACGTGGCTCAGCACTCCTTTGACCTGAGAGCCTACGCGATACATTTTTGCTTGAGTTTAATTCCAGGAAAACTTCTGATCCTGCAGATATAGTCACCAAATGAAAACCACGAGGGCCACAGTGCTGCCCGCCTCACACTGTACTTAAGATGGATTTAGAGATAAATTCGTCTCACTTCCTGTAGTGGTTTCGGTTTCGTGTTAGCTCTAAAAAAAAAGTTTATTATTTTGGATTTTTAGAGTCACCTCGAGTGCTCTAAGAAGTAGTCATTTCTGCCTTAATAAACATAATAAAAATATCATTTAAAAAAGATCACTCGACTATTTTTGAACATTTTACAAATGCTCTATCAGGTTCTGAATACTGTAATTAAGAAATCTTCAGGTTTTCTAAGAACTTATGCCTAATATGTATTGAATAGCTATTTGGTGAATAATGCCTAATAAACAATGCACGCAAGCATTTTATCTAAATCTCACCCCACTGACCTAAACACTGCTAGGATCTTCTCCGGGTCGGAGGCCCCAAACTATCAGAGGTCATAGAGGAAACCCTGCAGAGTAGAGGACATGCTTCCCAGTCATACATTCACACACTCAGGAGTCAGCTGGTGGCACTTTGACCTTCAAAGCAATTAGTTGCCAATAAGCCCTTCAGCAGTTAGGCAGGATCCCAACACAGCCGACCTGCCTGTGTCACCCAACATTCTCCCCATCACCTTTATCACTGATGAACAAGCGAACGGACGCTGCCAGGTTTTCCAAACTTTCATACGCTGTGCTCTGCACGTAGAGAACTTCCCCATCACCATCCGTCACACGCTCCGAAGTCCCCCGCGTCCCTTCTAAAATGCTACCTCCTCCATCCTGCCCTCCCCCACACCCGATGCCGTCTCTCTCTTTTGAAACTCCATAGTATTTTGTTTCTTTCTTATGGTTCTTACATGTTATGTCCTACTTCGTAATATGAATGCGCCTATATACAAATGCATGTATACGTTTATGTACCGTACAAGTTATTTATCTTTATAACTCCGTTTAGAAGAAAGTGACTTGTAAATAATATATGCTCAAAAAAATTCTCTTAATTATACGCATACCTTTTGTTTGAATAGGAATAAAAACGACACTACGGCTTATCACAGCGCATTAGATTTTATAGGCCAGATTATCTGAACAGTTTGCTCAAAGGTTTGTTGAAATTCAAATGCGTTTAGTTTAAGATTCAACAGCACCCTCTCGTGGCCTCTGAGGGAAATTGGGCTTGCTGGCTGTGACCGTTAACAACTCAAGCCAGAATTTAGAACTTAAATTTGAAGTGGTTCTCAAACAATTTTAGTTTTGAAATTTTAAATCAGTTACCACTGAATGGTAAATTTTATTGGGCATGAAAGTATCATTCTTGTGGCAAGAATAAATATAAGCAGTTATTCAAATTTAGGTCAATGGTTTCCATCTCCAGACTATAAACCTATTTTTTAAAAATATTAATACATTTTAATTTAAATGTAATAATATATTTGACTCAGGTTAAAAAGCAAGTTTTCCAAAAGTCACATATATTTTTTCAGTGAATGAGAGTGAATATAGCTGGGAACCCAGTGACAATATACAGCACTATATTTTACTTTTTTTCATAATTTAGAACAATATCAACTACAGATAAAAGATCAAGCATTCCAACTGTGCAATCAAATGCTCAAGTTTGAAGTGGAACAATTTAAAGCAAGGAACTAAGTAAAATTCCAAAAAATTAAACCCCATAGAACAGCTCTGAGGTCCAAATTCCTGGAGCCACAATGCCTATGGCCGGGGGTTTCACGCCAACAGACAGAAGCCACCTGAAGGACGTCAAGTTCTGGCCAGAAGTGGTTCTCCTGCTCTGTGATGGGCAGCAGCCAGGCCAGCCCATCACACAGCGAGGACCTAGGCTTCAATGAAAGTAAAGCGTCTAGATTCCGATTGGGCCAAGAGCTCCAGCTGGCCAGAAGACTCTATGGGAGGACTCCAGGGAGAGAAGGCAGTGGTGATCTCTATCTCCACCGGTCCTCTTTGGCTCCAGAGACAACAAGAGAGGCAACACTGGAAGCTATGGTTGCTAATGCCACATCATTTGAAAAAAAATTAAAAGTCTGCTTAGCAGAAGCAGCTTTTCCTGTGTACAGAATATCTCCTTGCCCTTGGCTGCCCGTCGCCGCGTGGCACCGCTAAGCTGCCTCGGATTCCGACAGTTATTTCCAACATCATCATTTTTGAGAACAGTTCTAAAGGGTTTCCCTCCTGTAGCTGTATTTTTAAGCAAAATCTGACCTCAGAGTAGCATTTCATCCACGATGTTGATTCTAATTGTGCAGGAGGTGCCAGAGAAAAAAGAGAATATACTATTTGATAAGCTCGATAATCGTTTAGCATGCGACATTAAAAAATATATTAAAATATACATAAATTAGTGCTAGATGAAAAGACGGTTTAATATTGAGCTTACCTAAAGGCAAAACAAAACAACAAAAAGCATGTCAAAATTGTAGCTCTACTACTATCGAATTTGTACTGATGACAAAAATACATACTGTTTTTCATAAGTAAAAATCGTATAACTTCCAGGCTGTTTCTTTAGAAACACACTCGCTTCCTCGATAATCACAGAAGGTTTAATAATATACCCATGGATACCCACCCCAGTCACACATGCTTCAGTAGTCTCCTTCATCATAAATATTAAAAACATTATAAACAGACCAAGTTTTTAACAGTTTGTCATTATTTCTTTTCATCTGAGTGGACATCAAAGGATTTTGAAGTAAGATCTGTGATAATCCATCACATACTACGCAAAACTTTGGAACCTAAATGTCATTATATAATTTTCCCACAAATACAATTATTAAATTTAAAAAGAAAATGCATCGAGTATGAAAAATATAGGGAAAATAGCCTCTTTATTTCAGGTCAGCGGTAAATGGCAAATGAATAACAACACCAAGTAAGATCTATAGTGCACCAAATCAATGAATAGTCCTCTGAACTTCAAGTAAGCCAGTCGATCACCTAGTTAAAAGCCGTCATCACCTTATTTGTCATCAATGATTATTAACTGATAGACGTCTTTGGGCTTCTGACATGTAAATGCAAACCCAAGTTGAATTTCCTGTTCTGCATTATCTAGCTCAGTTTAAGTTGTCCACAGACTGTAGTCCACTTTAATTGGAGAAGAAAGAATACAAAAGAACATTTCACTTGATACCTAACTACCTTCCTTAGATTCTTTACTGGTTAATCTTTAGTTAGGCCCAGTAGGTAAACCATGGCTATAAATAATGCTAAGATGAAAAACATGATCTTATGCAACATGTCTCTCTGTCCATCAGAAAAGACATTTTGACCTTAAAACCACGAAGTGGTTGGTAATGCAATTTAATTTATAAAGGACATAAATATGTCATATACATGTACATGTATACTAAAATGTGTTCAATCCGAGCTTATTCATTCAATAAAACAAATGAACAAAAATCCACAACACTTACAGGTTTTTATCACAAAAAAAATCTTTAAAATGTCAGAATCTCATGTCTGGTTTTCCAACTGGTGTGAGGAGACTAACCTGCATTTGTTTCCAAAATA
Organism: Pteropus alecto; assembly: GCF_000325575.1. Classification (NCBI taxonomy): domain Eukaryota; kingdom Metazoa; phylum Chordata; class Mammalia; order Chiroptera; family Pteropodidae; genus Pteropus; species Pteropus alecto. The sequence continues at coordinate 6,907,802 of NW_006438867.1, forward strand.
AAATCATTCCAAACTTTGCCTACAAATGGATAGGTCACGAGAGTAGAAGACTTAGGGGCGATACCGCAGATTAATAAATTTCATTTATGGCCTAAAATTATGGTAAAAGGAGGCTTAACTTGAAAAAGGAAGATGTCACCCAATCTGACGAGGTACATACTGAAAGTCAAGAAAAGCATGGGGCTGCCAGCCTGACCATCCAAGGAGGACCCACAGAGGAGAAGGGGGTGCAGGGGGCGCAAGCTCATCTTACCAGGTTTGGAGCGCTGGCAACTCTCGAGGGCAAGTTCTGGAAAGGAAGACAAAGACGCACTGTTAGCGCACAGATGTGTAAAAACAGGTTATTTGAAGTTCAATTCTAATGTCAGAGTTCGATCCGACCTGCAAAAACTAAATATACTTACGTATGAATGTGTGTGTACACACACACGCACACACACCCCACACACATGCGCACAGATCACATGGCCTTAACTACAGATTTTAACAGCACCGAGAAAAGGATGCGCCGTGGGGCACGCGTCAGCCCCGTGGTTCTGGCTATGTGTTTTATAACTATGAGCCTGGGTTTCAAAGCCATGGAACTCTGGTTAAGCGCGTGGCTCTCTAGAGGCAGACTACACAGGGTCAGATCCGTCTACCGTTTCTCACTGCATGACCCAGGGCAGTTACTTGACTTCTCTGCTGGGCTAACGGAGACTGTGGTGAGAATTAAGCGGGTTAGTGTACGGGAAGGCCCACAGCAGTGCCTGGCACGCTGTAAGCATAGGCGAATGCGTGCTGTTATTTTGGGGATTTGTTCTCTGTGGCTAAAAAGTGTGCAGTTTCTCAGGAATCCTTGCTCTTTTACAGGTATTTACTGGACTTGCTCCCCTGGCTCAGTGCTTGGCCCCGCCACACGGAAAGAATTTCTGCTCCGTGGACCGACGGCCTGCCACCCTAACCTCACTCATGACCACCTCTCACGCTCCGGAAGGGCACCTCCCAGAAGCCACCTGCCGTCTCTTAGAGAGTGTGACGCTAATACTAGGTGTTCACTATACCATCCGGGTGAACGTCTACCTGTTTGGTTCTTTATTCACCAACTTCACATGCATTTACTGAAGGCTGGGCGTGGGCCGAAGCAGGCGTGGACGAGGTCGGATTCCCATGGAATCTGTCATGTCCGGAGGACCGTGCTGGGGGGCCGGACTGGGCGGGGGCACAACTGCCACCCCACAGCTGGAACTGTGGCACGCTGCACATCCTGGAGTGTCGGCTAGGCCTTCTCTCTGAAACAGGGCAGTCACATTTCTCGAAGAGAGAATACTAAAGACACAAGAGCTTGTGGGGGCTGGGAACAAGGGAGGAGGGAGCAGGGGGGCCCTGGGAAACATATTTCTTCCCCCGAACTCCAGGATGTTGGACGTGTCGCCCTCTCCGTCCAGCCCCGCTGCTGGTGGCTTGGATGGCACGCCTTAGGACCCGGTCCTTTTCCGGCTAGCATTTATGGCTCAATATACCCTTCCTTTTAGAAAAGCTTTTGGCCATGAAAGTTTTTGTTTCACATCCGTGAGTGATAAACTTCGACCAGAGAAGAAACTTAGAGCGGGGAGTGGTCAGAAGGAAGGCAGGGAGGTGGACAGGATCCACCTTGAAGGACACCTGCCTGTGACACCTGCCTGCTAGTAGAGAAGGGGCTTCTGGGAAAGAAACGGGCTTGGAGGCGGGGTTACCGCTGAAGTTTAGATTTGCTGATGCGCGCTTTGAAAAAAAACGGTTTTCTTAAACTGTACAGACCCTGGGACCTCTCAGTGAAAAGGAAATCGATAAGGCTTTAACTTATGTCCTCTGAATATTTTTAAAAAGAAACATTAAATAATCCCGTGTATCAATTTTGGAGCGTAAGCTCCTCTCAGCAGATAGTTTTCTTCCAAGGCCTGTATTGTTAAGGCTCGTGTAGATCATCGTTTTGAAACGACAGGCCTTGCTCTGTAGAGAAAGTGTGGCTATTCCCATAAAAATCCAGAAAGTGCCAAAAAAAAGGAAGCTCTTTTAAAATCACAGCAATCCCATGGAAACGACCAGAAAGGAAGTGTGGCGTGAGGCTAACGAGTGTGTGTGAATTACGACTTCAATTATTAATGAAGGCGCTGACTGCCCCTCGTCAGCCCCACACGAACCCACACCGTCTTCCACCGGGTCACAGGTGTGGGGCTGGCCGTGTGCGCCAGAGCCCAGATCGGACAGGCCGAGACGGAAGCGGAGCAGCGGTGTGGACGGCTGTTAGCCTGAGGGGGGTCGGGCAGAGGGGATGGGAGGGCCAGGACACCCGGGCACTGGAGGGAGAGCCAAAGAGCCCCGCTGGGGAAGTGGGAAGTCCTCGGGGGACAGAGCACAGGAACCGTGCAGCGTGAAAGGGAGGGGGACGCGTGCTCTCGGTGTCGTAGAAAACCCTGTCCGCACGGCGGACCGCCTTGAGGTTTCTCCGGGTTTGCAAAGGTTTGACCTTGAGCTGCCTCCCGCTCTGGCTCTGCGCTCAGACGCGTGGGCTGCTGCCCCAGGGGCATTGGCAAGCGGGACACAGCAGAGGCTGGGAAAGCTCTGGACCAAGCTGGACTTGGCACCTTTCCCCCTCTGCCAGCACACTGGGAACACGTCTGGCTCAGCCGGCTGGGCGAGCAGGCACACTCAGCCCAGCTGCACCTCGCCCCCGCCGAGGGCCAGGTGGTTGCCAGCTATGGGCATGAGTCCAGTACAGACAGAAGAACCACCCAGTCAAGCCCAGTGAGGTCCCCAACCTATAGATTCATGAGCTGAACAAACGCCAGCCCGGAGCCACTAGTCTTGGGGCAGTTTACGTGGCATGCATGTGGGACAGGTGCCCGGGACCACTCGGCACTGTGGTAAACACTCTGCTTGAAGCCGACCAGAGCCCTGGCAACCAGCACAGACTCTGGAAGCTCGGTCCAGGGGCACTTCAGGGAGAAAGATGAACCAGGGGAGCTGCTGAGAATGGAGGGTCACGGCCTTGGGCCTCTTGGCCGGCTCGAAGGGCGTTGGCTGGACATCCAAGTGGTAACCTTTCTGCCCATCCTGGTTACATAGGAAGACGCAAGGGCTAAAGGGCTCCTCCAGACACTGACCAGCAGAGGGCATCTGAAGCCAGCGTCCTGCCCAGGGTCAACCCGGGACAGGAGAGATGAGTTTTGTTCACAAACTGCCCTGTGAGTCTAAAAGCGCTTTGGTCTTAAAGCAGAAAGAAGTTCCTTGCTCTCGAGTGGTCCGTAGGCCCGTGCGCCCACATCGGAGCGTCTGGCTATGATGCAGGGTGGGGATGGCAAGGTGCCCGGGCAGGCGGCTAAAACCTGCACTGACCTTTCATCAGAGGCCAGTGGGCAGTAAAGGCATATACGATGAAGGACAGAGAAGCCCAGGGCACCCCCTGGCCTGAGAATTCCGGGCCTGCGAGTTTAGAAAGACATCAGGGTTCACAGGCTGCAGCTGTCATTGTCTCCCCCGGGAGCAAACTCTGGAGGTGGCACATTCACGCAGAGGACGGCAACAGCAAATAAAATAAGTCTTCCCAGGTATCAAGTACAAATTACACACCGTTTAAGCCTCACCGTGACGCACGAAGTAAGTAGTCCTATTACCCTTACCTTTAAAATGAAAAACCCCAAGGCTTAGTAATGTTCCCAGATCACGTAGCCAGTTGTTGACCTCTGCAGTCGGTCACCCCAGGTCCCTCCCCACAGTCAAGCTTTGACCCCAACTGCCCCCTGGAAAGACCTGAGGAAGCAGACCAGCCTGTCCTTCCATTTCCCAGAGATAGAACCACTCAAGAAAACCATATTCGACCAGGCTGTACACAGGCACTATGCTCAGTGCTTCAGGGGTCTCCCAGGTGACCAGGCGCAGGCCCATAAGATGCTTTACGGTCAGGTAAGATATCAACAGGATGACCACACCACCAGCTAGAGAGCGATTAAGAGACGCAGCTTGGAGCCGAGGTCGGACGAGGACTGTGATTCATGGGCAGCCGGGGAGGCTTAGTGCCAGGGCTGGTGTTTGAGCTGGACCCACGAGGAGGGTGGGCTCCAGTAACGGCAGGGTGGGGTGGGGTGGGGGTGGGCAAACACGAGCACGGGCTAGTCCAAAATGGCAGAACAGCGAGAGAACCACAGTGAGGGGCAGCTTGACGTCTACACAAAGCAAGAGTGTCCTTTCCTTACCACCAACCTCATGCTTCTCCCCCCACTTAGAGCAAAGGCCACCCCCTTACTGGGAGCTGATGACGCAGAACAGATAGTGGAAGGAGCTCGGGCTGTGGGGCTGGGCACTCTCCTGGCCCCAGCCTGCAAGCCACGTGACCGAGGTGCCAGCCTCACTGACACTCGATCCTTAGCCGTGCGATGGCACCGCAGTGACCCCAGGCCATGGGCTGCGGTGATGATTCAATATGCTGGTCCACGAGACGTGCCAAGGTTAGCGCCTCGCACAGTTAGCACACCTCCACTACCAGCACTCGTGTTAGCGGGAGTTGGGACAAGGCCCCCTGCTGTGGCTGCCACCCCACGTCGTGCCCGATGTCCCCCCGGTTTGCTGGGCTCCATTCCAGCCTTCCTTTGGTTCCTTCATATGTCACAAGATGTGACGTGAGAACACGTTGGGCACCACGTTGCCAGGTGGTCATCTGAAACTGCTGCCCGCTGTGCGATGCTCGGGGGTGCTGTGAAGGCCGTGCTAATGAACCGTGTCTCCTAAAGGCCCCAGAGTGACGAGCTCACAGACACACTGTGAGTGGGAACAGCCTAGTACAGGAAATAACGCCTCCCGAGTGCCGAGACTCAAATGTCCCCTCTGCGTCCTCGCTATGTCCATGACTGATCTCCCATTTAGGAACAGAATTATTACTTACAAAGTTGCTGTATTTCTCTGCAGTTCATGCTGAAAATCGAAGAATTCTAACTGGCACCTAAGGCCGCTTGCAGCTCAACTGCTCGAACAGCTTCTATCCCGAGGTACAAGTCCAAGCAAACTGCGTAGCGGAACGGGTGATGACTACGCAAGAAATAGCACGCTGTCTGTTGGAAGGTCAACTCTGAAGGTCAAGGGAGTGGACGTCTTTATTAAGGAGGAAGAAAATGTGAGCTATGCTGCCACGTGCGGAGAAGGAAATGTACTCCTCCGGTGACAAAAATGCCTGGGCTGCTGCTTGTCGAGCCGCAGCTCCAGCTTTCACGGGGTGTTGGCAGATCTAAAAGAATGCGCGTTCCTTGAGAAGGTCCTTCTACATTTTGAGTGTCCTCGGACCCCTTTACGGGACATTTATCAGCCGTTCTTCTTCGCAGGGACCGAAAGCCGGTTCCATGAACTAAAATCTTTCCTGTCCCTCTCCCTCACCCCGTCCCCACACCAAGAATGGGCAAAACAGCTGAATTCATTCTTTCATCAGGCAAGGAAGCTACACGGCTGCACCTCTTCATTCTCTTTCTCTATTTCCCAAGCATCCTTGAATGTACTGTTTTCATTCTGTATCAGCGTACACTCTGCCTCATCCTTAACTTCGGGCTCCCGGCCCTGGACAGAGAGCCCCTCTTGATATAACCCACTGCCCTGCTCTAAGACGATGGGCAGCTCTCCGGTTTATCTAAAGCAGCCATCCCCTAACTTTTTATGACCAGAGACCGATGCTCCTATGGGACTCTAATGCCCGATGATCTGAGGCGGGGCTGAGGCGGTGATGCTGGCGCTGGGGAGCGGCTGCAAATGCAGATGAAGCTTCGCTCGCTTGCCCGCCACTCACCTTCTGCTATGCGGCCTGGTTACTAACTTGCCACGGACCGGTACCAATCCGTGGTCTGGGGGTTGGGGACCCCTGATGTAAAGGATCCCTGAGTCCTGCCTCAAAACATTTGCATATCTTTTAGGAACATAGTTTCATTCATCCATCCAGATTTATAAAGCGTTATAAAAATATAAGTATTAAAACAATTTTGATATGTGAGCACTATAAACAAGCTGTCAAAGAACAGAATTCCTTTCCCATTAATTGAACATCATCTTGTAGCATTTAAACCCCACCCCTTCTCCCCAGAGCGCCAGAAAAAGCAGTCCTTTACCACGAAGAGTCTCGGAACACTGACTTTGAGAAAATCTCAGGGCTTTTGAAATCGAAAGCACGTTGGCAAAGATCATCGACATGTTAGTAAAAGGTAGTAACATAAAAGGAATTTGCAGATGTATTTTCAAATGCATATCAATTAAGTCCTTTGATTCGTTCTCACATACGGTAATAACAGTCCGGAAGCGAAACTCAGGAGATGAGCTTTTAAGTTGTCACGGGGAATCTGACAGTGGAAAGGGGTTTACGGTCTAATGTGGGGGTCACTAGGTGGGCGACATTTTGCTGAGTGCCCTTTTGCATGGCGTCATCTCGCTGTAGACTTTCTGGCAGTTGACATGGGATGATAAATAGCATGGAAATAAATTTTCGGCCCTGTGTGAGAGAGAAAGAGAGCTGATTTAACCGATGCTGTGTTCTGGCCCGTTCCAACCTTCCTGGGTAATATCCGCATTACCGGGAGGATACCTGGAGGAACAGCGTGATGAAGGGGCGAGTCCCTTCTTCACCGCCCGTCCATCTTCTCCACACCTCGGATGGCCAGGGAGTCAAGAAAGCAAAAACCTGGAGAACCTCACAGTCTGAAAATAAAGCATGTGCGGCATAGGCTTCCACACTGCATGAATCTCAAATACACAAATGTCGAGCCAACCTAGGTTAGACCAACTTGATAAGCAGGAAGCATATATGTTTGCCATGTTAAAAACTTTAAACATTTATAGCGATAAATGACACACAGTGAAAGTGCACGTATGGGCCGTTAGTATAAAGAGTAACTTTCACTTCTAACTATTTAATTATGACCGAAGAGCAGTATTTTGTGTATTGTTTTTTAATTTCGTTTTTCCAATAACTCATCTTTCTTTTTCACAATTTACAATACATTGGTTCGCGATGCTCTGGAGATTTTTAAAAGCAATCCTCCACCAAAGACAGTCAGAGAGGCTCGGCCCTGGAGGGAATAATGTCATAGCTGCCCAGGCCCTTCACTGACCTTGAAGGGTAGACCAGAACTCCAGACCGCTCACCAGGAACTATGGAAGAGGACAAAAGGAAACTTTTATATTTGAAAAACAAGGATAACGTAGACTGTTTGTGTGTATGTTACAAATGCGGTAAATGCACAAAACGATTTGTGGAGAGAGGGAGGAGAGAGATTATGGTCAAGAAGGGGCTTCAGTTGCCTTGGTTCTTTCTTACGGGCACAGCATCCACCAATGTGTATTTTTAAAGGTCTCTAATATTGTATTAAATTTATAAATTAAGTATAAAACTAAAATTAAGGTGTTTTAAGATATTAACATAGTGAATAACGGCTGATGTATAATGTAAAATAAAATATTTTGCAAACATTTTGCATTTGCAAAAAACACGGACTGACTTTCTATATTCGTATTCTTCGTCATTTATATCCCGGCTTAATGCAAAATTTCTTGTGGTGCATTATATGCGATTAAACCTGCGTCAGGGAATTATCGATAGAGCATACAGAGAGCCGACTGCATAATGACGATTGTCATCTTAGCTTTATTATTTTTTTTAATTCTGCGTTTCCTCAAAAGCTCAAAGTCCCTTCCTGCCCCGCAACAATACATCACCCAGCATGCAGCACAGCGGATTCGGACTGCTTCGTTCAGACCCCTCGCCGAGATGCGTACAGTGCTGCCAGTCATTTCCAAAGTCTAATTTACTAGACCTTCTCCTGTGAACCCGCTGTTATCTCAAGGCCCAGTAATGAAATTGTTACTGGCATCAGAGAAGCAATGCTTAGCTGGAGATTTCTGTAACTGAAACGTCAAAATGATTTAATACAAGCCTTTCCCCCGAGCTATTCGATATAGGTATCTCGCTCACTATCTATACATGTACATCTGTGCAAACACGCAATCTGCATTTATAGACCAGTGCAGGGAAAATGCTATAAACAGAATGATGTAGAACCAGACAAACAGGATTTTGAATAACTGTGCAAATGCTGCAGTTTTTAAGACTGAGCCAACGGCCTCGGGGAGCTTGAACCTACCCACACGCCCCTGGCCTGGGTCCGCAGAATCAACGGAAGAAACGAGAGTGATTTTCTCTGTTCACCTCCAATGTCCAGAAAATGAAAAACATTTAGCTGTACAACTGCTGGGAGCATCAGAAGCAAAGGCTTCGATAGGGGCCCAGCTCCTAAAGGGGCCAGCGGACGACTTGAACGCTATATCGGTGCCGTGTATAATCATTTACTGGGAAGACGATGGGGAGGTGTGGGCTCCTCAGGAAGCAGAGCAGTGTCAGGTTGGACATGTCATCAGAGGGCACCGCCAGTGCCTCACCTGTGAGTGGTTCCAGGTGAGCTGATACTGACTCCCTCCCTGGAGGAGCCGGACAGGCCTTGGGGCAGTCCCCAGTCTGAAGACACTGGGGAATTGGGGCAACTCTTCACTGGCTTCCAATTCTAGTAGTCAGGGAGGGATGGGGGGGATCCCAGAGACCAACACGACGACCTTTCTGTCCATACCTCGAGCCACCCCAGCCAATGCTGTGTTCCCCACACCCAGAACGCCATCCTCCAAAACCCATCACCAGCCCTCCTCCCAAATACGCGAGCTCTCCTCTCCCTGTGGGACACACACCCGGAGTGACGTGTATCTAGTACTGGAATTCAGTTGTCAGTTCGCCAGTCTTGCTTACAACTGTGAATACCCCAAGAAGAGACTTTTTTCATTTACCCCTGTGACTATAAGCCTACCTTAGAGTGTGGCATATTCTGGTCATTCAATATATTTCGTCCGACACATTTTTCTGTCACAGGTTGGTGCTTGGCTGAGCTACTGAATGGAAGGACGGATAAATGAGTGACATTAATCCGAGCCCGTGTCTGGTACAACTACCTCATGTGACAGAGGAAGAAAACGGTCACGCTGCCTTCTGGCGGCTCATGCCTCAGCCACGCCCCTCGCGTTTCAACCACGCCCCTCGCGTCTCAGCCACGCCCCTCGCGTCTCGGCCACGCCCCTCACGTCTTTGTCACTGTGCTTTATCTTCCCAGGGCTCAAGGCTCCCTCTCCAGCTCTGGTCCCGCCATCCCTTCAGGCAAGTTCGGTGTCTACGTGGATGACTCCTGGCCTCTCAGCCCTTTCTCCGCCTCATCTCCCATCATCTTTTGCTTTAAACCACCATCCTTCCCACAGTCCCACTCCAAATCTCTAGAGTCAGCGTCTCGTCGCGGCTCCCCAGCCGGCATGTTCCGTGATCACCGCCGCCCCTCCCTGGACTGTTCTGTCACTAACTTCCATCCGCCAGCCCCTCCTCCCTACGTTTCCCTCCGTATCCGAGGGCCATCATTTAAAGACCATCCACGCCAGCATCCCAACCTCCTCACCCCACATCTTCCCATGGCACTGGCCGGGGCGAATCCAGCTCCCTGCTTTACCCGCTCCTGGGCTCTCCTGGTGAGCATCGCCGTCAGGATGGAGGAGACGCCTTGGGACCACCAACCTCCGCGAGGACATCGACCTGCCCTGCGACCCTGACACGTTTCTCTGGTCAACTCATTCTCTCACTTTCTATGGTGACAACTCCACACTCAGCACCCCCAGCTCAGTTGACCTCACTTCCTACTCATCAGGCGGAAGCTGTTACAGCCTTTACCACACCTGTAAACCTATTCATACCTGCACATCCCCCTCTCCCTTGTCCTGCGGTACAAAGGAGTGAGCCCCCTCCACCCCACAGCCCTTCACCTTCCTGTCCTTTCGCCTCCTCGATAAACTCATACTAGTATCTCTTTCTCTCTGTCCTTAGGTAGTTGGCCACTTCCTCTCAACTCAGATGCCCTAACACCGGCCACTTCCTCCGCGAGGCTTCTCAACCTGCAGACCGGGTCAGGCCCCGCGCCTGGCACAATGTCCTTGTCCTACAGAGCAACACCAGAGCTGAAATTCTATGTTAGCTCAAGGTCTGACTCTCCCACTAGATGATAAGCCCATCAAGGCAAGAATCGCAACCAGTTTTGATCATCGTTGTATTCGAGTGCCTACCATAGGACCGGTACCTCGTTGCTTACAGAAAATACTTATTTGATGAAGAAATGAGGCGACTTGTCCAAAGTTACACACTTAGTTTCTAGAACCTGGGACTAGAACCCAAGTTTCCTAACTCGCTGTCTCATGTGTGTACACATGCAAAACACACCAGGCATTAAGATGTATAAAATACGTATGTATAATTTAAAGACAAAAATAAAAAGAACACTCATGTTCACTCAGGTTCAATGGTGAAATACCATTGTTACCTTAGCCTCCTCTGATGGGCCTCTCCCCAGAAGAAACTACCACCCACACTTGCTGTTACCTACACTCTTGCTTTTTGCTGTCAGGATGTATCTCGGGATAATACATAACTTAGCTGAGTATTTGTAACTCTATCTAAATGCAACCATATGGTATGTGTTCTTCCATGAACGGATTTTTTTGTGGTTGTTTAACATTATGTTTTCGAGGTTCATTCACATTAATGTGCATAGTTGGAGGTCATTTTCACTGCTCATAATATGTAGTTATATAATTATATATAATTTTCCATTTATGAGTATACTACGATTTCTCTATTCTTAGACCGCTTGTAGACTTTGGGGTATTTCCACTATGTGGTCATTACGAATAATGGTGCTCTGAGCACCCCCTCCAGTAACCTCCTGGAGGGTTTGCGTGTTTGTCTGGAGAATGCATTTAGAAGCACAACTGCTATGTCCTGTGGTACGCACCTGTCCACCTGTGTTGGTACATCAGACATCACTTTTGTGACACCTTAGCTCTTGTGAGCCTCAACATCTTTGGGAAACTCGGCTACACGTTCTGCCCTGCTCGTCCCTGAAACAAGCAACTCGGTGAGTTCTGCGCAGCTGTCACCAGTGGGCCCAACTTTATGCACTTTCTGCCTCAGCTGCCATCTGACTTCTTCCCTGCTTCGGGCTCAGGTGAGCGCCATGATTCTGGCCGTGGACTCTACCTTCCCAGCTGCCAGATGGGCTAGATGGAGCCTGAACATATAGAGATGTCACTCCCCAACAGGGCAAGCCTGCGTCAACGGGGGCGGGGCGGGAGGTGAGAGAGAACAGTCGGCTGGCAGAGGCACCCTCCCTGCCCGCTGCAGGATGACCCAGCGGGTCCCTCAGAAATGCATCTGCTTTCACCTCCCACTTCCTCCTCC
>NW_006438867.1:6919116-6919863 GCF_000325575.1 Pteropus alecto
AGCAAAGAAGCTGCCTAGGCTCTCTGGTCTAAAGAACATAAACGTAGACTCTAGATAATGCCAAGTTCTTTACCACTGTGGTGCTTCCGACTTGGTCTTCCACCAGCAGTGAATGAAAGTTCATTCGTTCTGCACCCCCTTCAACCCAGGGTGTTACCCAACTTTTAAATTTTCTGTCCATCTGGCAAGTGTGAAATGCCACCTTTTGGTGGTTTTAATTTGCATTTTGGTAATCATTAATGAGGGCGATATCTTTTACGCGTGTTTATACACTGACTCATTGTTGAAAATGTTCTACCTCACAGCACTGTCTTTCAACCTTGGCATATTAACCATTTAGTATTGTTACAAGCCAGAGATTTTGCCTGGGAGTATTAACAATAGAAATGCTTTGGATTTCCTTTGCATAAATTTCTAAGCAGAGGAAAATTTGCTATTAAAAACGGAAAAGGAGATACCTGACTAAAAAAAAAATAAAATAAAGTAACAGGAACCTGATTTACCTTCTTATCTAAAGAAAACTAAAAACAAGCTAAATATATAAAACAATAGTCTTCAAACATTAGCTGTCAGGCAACACGTGATAGTGGCCCCTGAGGGATGGGAAGCAAATCAGGTGAGCCCTTGGATTGCTCCAGACTGAGCCTGGAGATCTGCCTGATTTGAGATGTTACTGGGAGTCTCGGAAGAACATGGTTTGTATAAAATGATGTTGAGACAAATTAAAATGAGAGATACACTGTGTTA
>NW_006438867.1:6919903-6921416 GCF_000325575.1 Pteropus alecto
CCAAATTGATCTATATATTTTTACAATACCAATCAAAATCCCAAGTCTTTTTTCTTGTTTGGTAGAAACCAAGAAGCCATTTCTAAAATATATAGAAATGCAAAGTACCTAGAATAGCCAAAACAACTTTGCAAAGAAAGAATCACCCCACAGTACCTGATTTTGAGACTTATAAAGCTACAGTTATCAAGATAACCTGGCATTGGTGAAAAGATAGAAAGACAGCGAAAAGAACAAAATAGAGAATCTAGATATAGACTCTCACATATATGATCGATTGATTTTTCAATAAAAACGCTAAAGAATTTCAATGGGAAAAGTACAGTCTTTTCAACAAATGATCCTGAAACAAATGGTCCAGTACATGCTAAGGAAAACGACCACAAACCTTGATTCATATCTCATACCATTTATAAAAATTAATACAAATTGTATCATTTTACACCCTACATGTAAAATCTAGATATACAAAACTCATCTACATATATAAAAGTTCTGTAAGAACACATAGGAGAAAAGTCATTGTAACCTCGTGTTAGGCAAAAATTGCATAAAAAGCACAATCTTTAAAAGAAAAAAAATTGATAAGTTGGACTTCATCGAAATTAAGCATGTCTGCTCTTTGAAAAACACTATTAAGAAAATGAAAAGATAAGCCACAGGCTAGGGTAAATTTTTGCAAATCACATATATTATAAAAGATTTTTGTCCAGATTATATGTTTTTTAAAAACTTTCAAATGCAATAATATGAAAACAATCCAAAAAAAAAAATTGGCAAAAGATTTGGATATTTTCCTGAAAGATATGCAGATGGCAACTGAGCACATGAAAACTGGAATCGACCCAGATGTCCACTCACAGGTGGCTGGACAAAAAATGGAATGCTTTTTATTGCTTTTTATTGTTACCAAGCAATACAAAGGCATGACCCAGTGACACACTCAACAACGTGGATGAATCTCAGAATAATTAGGTTGAGTGGAAGACGGCAGACCAAAAAAAAAAAAAGTTCATATTGTATTATTCCTTTGATATTTCCTAGCCTTTCACCATCTACGCCAATTTTTTTCCCCCAGCACTTTTTGGTAAGAAGAATCTGAACTGTCTAGATCACAAAATGTGGTTGAAATGCACATCAGATAATGATGGAAATAACATCGTATATTTATAACAAAGGGAAAACCTCAGGCGGCCTCAAGATTGCATCTGCTTGGGGTTGAAACCATAGCCTGCTTCTAAGGCCACCCCCAAAGCTGACTGCTCTCAGTTACTCCCCATCTGGGTGTGATCCATCTCCTGTTATCAGTATAATCAGTGTTCTAAAAATAAGTTAGTAATATCAAGTTTTAGAACGAAGACCACAGTGCTCAAGTCAGTGCCGCACCAAGTCAAAACGATTCATCAAGAAACCATTTGGATCTGACCAAACCAAACTGGAAAAACAAAATTATCTTCGACATACACGCATTCGAAGACCATCTCTTCCTTTGCCCTTTTAGGGGTGAAATCGG
>NW_006438867.1:6921444-6932571 GCF_000325575.1 Pteropus alecto
TTTTTTGTAGTCTTTCAAAAAATATACGAAAGTTTGCTACATATCTTCAAGGTTGCAAAGACTACTAAGGCTTCTCGCCGTTGGCACTGTTGATATTTTGGAGAACAAAATTCTTTGTCAGGGGGCTGTTCTGTGCATTATTTAATGTTCAGCAGCATCCCTGGCCTTTACCCACTAGACCCCAGAAGCATCCTCGCACATGCAAGCATGACAATAGAAACATCCCAACCTTGCCAAACGTCCCCTGGGACTAAAACTGCCCCCAGTGGAGAACACTGAGCTAAATAACTCACATGTTAGTAACAATAAAAGCAAATACTTTGTAACAGGATCCTGAAGTGAATGTAACTTTCAATCTGTGTTTTAGGCCATACCCCAGAGCTTGGTTACAAGCTATTTTTTCCATAATTCAGAGGAGCCATGGGAGAAAATCTATTGCCTATTGACTATTACAATTCTGCTCTCCTGTTGCCAAAAATTAGGACTATTTTTCCCTTCACACTCAGAGACACCAATTTTGCAAAGCTAGCAAAAACAAACAAACGAACCCATGGTGTATCTATTCTAGGCTTTTCTCACTGTCCTTGCTTGCTGAAGAATAGGAAACATCAACCTTTCTCACCTACAGTGGTTAAAGACAGGCTCCCAGTACTGATGGGTGGGCGGGACACACATACCACTGAGGAGATCATAGAAGTCACAGCCAAAAGCCATCTTCAGCTATTAAAAAAAAAAAATGAAATCTGCAACAACGTGCATGGACCTAGAGGTTATTATGCTGAGTGAAATAAGTCAGAGAAAAATAAATACCACGTGATTTCACTTAGATGCAAAATCTAAGGAACGAAAAGAACAAACTAATCAAAAACTGACTCACAAATATAGAGGACAATTTGGTGATGGCCAGAGGGAAGAGGGGATGGGGGGGCTGGGAGAATGGGGTAAAGGGTTAAAGAAGTACAAAGTAGTAGTGGATAGATGGTCACAGGGATGGGGAGCATGGCATAGGGAATGCAGTCAGCATTTATGTATTGGCTAGGAGGAGAGCCAGAGGAGAGGGAGCAATTAGGGGGATCATTTTATAAACTGTATAAATGTCTAACCAATTACTGTATACTTGAAACTAATTTTATATATATATAAAATTAGTTTCAAGTATCCGCCATTAGAACTCAGGCAGCTCCCACCATGAATCTCCTCTAGCTCATCCGTTTCCCTTCTGACAGAAATGTCTGCCTTTACTGAGGAAAACTGCATCCTTATCCTGCTGTCTGAAGCCAAGGCAGGTTATGCTTAATTCCTCCTCCACGCAGTAGCTCTTCGAGAAGTTCGCATTCCATTCACGCTACATTAAGATACATTTCAAATGCTGAATAACCTTGTGGCATAAGCTCACATAGGTGGACCTTTTGGGCTATAGTTTTGCCGTAAACCTGGTCAAAGCTGATTCTGTGGCCCAGTATTAAGCTCTTAAGCCCTTAATACCTGCCATAGTGGTGTGTCCACTAGAGAATGTTTCTGAGTTGGAATTTAGAGTGCCAGGAATATAGTGCCTTTACCTCAAACTGCACCCCAAATCTGTAAGAACGGGCTGACTCCACACTTGGCAGTCATAGGACGTTTCATTGTAGTTGCTTGTTACTTGTCAAAAAAAAAAAAGATTGAAGAAGCATGTAACACATTCACCACTTCCCAGACTTCACTCACTCCCACATGGCTAGTGCCTTGAACATAATAAATGAATTTAATTTTCTAGCTAAACCTGTTTTTTTAAATATCTAACGACTTCCCCCACCCCAGCTGCATAAATACTGGCTGCTGTGACGAGGATCGGTCTGTAGCAGGATGGAGGGTTCTGTGGGAAAGACCCTAGAGACCCCCTCACAGTCATCCCACTGCCTTCTCTCCCTCTCGCCCAAAGAAGGGCTCTTTTAGATAAATTCTTATTCATCTTAATCTTGTGGGTTCGGATCGACAGTCGGAGAACGCACTGCAGGTGCTCTACGGGGAGGGGTGAGGGCCACGGTGACAAACGCACGTCCTATCAGTCCCCTGGCTGCGAATGTCATCGACGGGATGTGCCTCTGGTGCTGGGCCTCGGCGAGACAGGTCAGCCTTCCTGAGGGTGCTGTTATCGCTTCTTCGCTGATGCTGCCAAGTGCTGACAAGGGCGACGTGTCTGATTCTGTGCGTGAGGCATCGTTAGAGATGACAGCATTCGCGTACGCTCACGCCAGTCACAGACGCGTCCGTGGTAAATCAACTGAAATCATTCATACAAATGCAGTGGTTTACATACAACTGCTACTTTGGACGGCAAATGTCACCGATCTGACCCCAGGTGCTGTCCTTCTATGTGAGGTGATGAGCTGTGATTCTGCGGGTACAAAGTGTCAGCTCAGGGTCCTGAGCTGCCATGGCGACCACGCCTGGGGACGCTATGTCCACAACCTTCCACAGCGTGGGCTCACGTCACCCTCCAGGTGGCGGCTCAGGTCACTGACCTTTAAACCACATCTTTTCTGGTGCTTCTGGTCTTTTCTGAAAGCGCAGGTGATGACACACCATGACATGGGTAAGACTGAGACATCCTATCTAGGCCTGTGGAACCTGAATACACCTAGGCAAGGACATTAATTAATATATGCAGAGGAGGACCATTTGCAGGAAGGGGCACTGGTCGGCAAGGGAAGCGTGGGAGGCATGAGTCTGTGGGGGGGAGGGGAGCAGCCCAGACATCTGGTGTCTGGGGTGAGGCCACAAAACTGAGTAACAACAGCTAGCATGACTGAGCACCAAGTAGGTGACAAGTAATCATTGCCTTGTCTACTTTCACGTGTTAGCTCAATGCTCAACAATTCTAGGAGGTAAGTTCTGTCATGACATGTCCACCCTACAGACGAGTAAGCTGAGGCACGGGTGGGTGGAGTAAGGTGCAGGGGGGGTGGCAGAATCGGGCCACCAGGTCATGTGACCCCTGCACCGCCCAGCTTCACAGCCTCTTCCTCCTGCTGCAGGCTCAGAAACCATCTTCCGAGTACAGAGCCAGGTTCTAATCCCACTCGGTCAGCCGTCCAGCAGGGTGTGGGGTGGCTTTCAGTCTGGTCCTCTCGGTCACTGTCCCTCAGATGGCAAGGTGTCCCTGAGCACCTGGTGTCTTCTGCGGTCCTGTCGGCTTGGCTGATCTGCGTCCACACCTGAGACGGGGAGCTGGGGGTGGGGGTGGCACGATCCTCGTGCTGACGAATCCCGCGTTGACACCAACAATGCTTGAATTTGCACCAAACCTTTTCAACTCCAGCCAATCGGGGAGCTTTACATTAGAACCGCTTGGGAAGGTTTTTGAAAATACCGATTATATCAGAATCTCTGATTGAGGGGCTCGAGCATCGGTATTTTTTGAAAGCTCCCCATGTGGTTCAGTGGGCAGCCAGGACCGAGAACCCTGCTGAGCTCGGGATTTTCCAAGGGGGGAGGGGCAGGCCAGCACATTCGTCTGGGTTCTGCAGAGAAATAGAACTAAATGAGATCATAATATATATATGTAATAGAGAGAGAGAGAGATAATACACACACGTGGCAGAGTCTCGTCGCAGTCCCCTAGCTTGGGGACACTGGACACGGCTCCTAACACTTGTAGCCGGCGTGGCCATACCCCAAGGTCTAGCCCATGGGAGACCTTCAGGGGGAGCCTGTGTGCTGAAGCTAATGGATCGCAGACCGTAGGGTTCTTCTAAGCCCGTGAGGGGCTGTAGCCATCGGGTCGTGGGTCACTTTGGCTTCTTTCTCTTGGATTCCCTGTTTTATTCTCTTCGGGGCTCACCACACCCAGAACCGCCCCTGCCAATACTCTTCCTGGGCTGTGGGTGGGGTGTCAAGGCTGAGGGGCCCTGGATCTCACAGGCTGGAGGGGCAGCGCCTTCATGAGCTGAGACCCTCGCAGACCGTGGAGCGGAGCGGCCACTGCTGTGCCGCGTCACCTCCATCGGCTGTCCATGAGACAGGACGCTGGTACTAGGCCAAGTCGCCGAAATGCCAGGCTGCGTTTATGGTAGGACTTAGCGTCACCCTAACAGATGCATGACCCCACTGCTGCTTTTAACCCCCATGGCAACCCGCTGTGCCTCGCATCGCTCTGAAGCAGGGTGACAAATTCAAGGTGTCACCCTCGTCTGTGGAGCCGGACTTGCCCAGGGCTCGCTCCCACACTGACCAAGCCAGTGGGCCAATGTCTGGGGAGAAGCCACACTCCAGTTCTCTGCCCTACATCAGGCGCCCGGACTCGGGGAGCACAAGGGGCCGCTGCCCCCCAGTCGGCTCTCTGTAGGTGGGGCTGATTGCCCACTTCTAGGTTGTCCCTAGGGCCACATGGACTTAGCTCACAGTAAGCACTCACTGAGTGTCTGCCTCTGCGGTTACCCTAATTAACCCTGGGGTCATTGTCACGGCTTCCTCTTCCTGTTCGAAGTCGCTTTATACATTTCGCTACGTAACATCTTCATTCTGAACAAGCATGTGCTCTCTTGAGGCAAGATGTTTCTTCTCAAAACAGAACAGAAAACACTCACCGCCAGTCCACCCTGATCTTCTCCAAACAGGGCTCATTGTGTGACGGTGACGGATTCTCTGCTCTTTGGCATAGCAGAATGAGGAGAATAAAGATGCTGGAACAAGTATTCCCAAGGAATCCTGCCTTTGGTCACACTAGTGACATGCCTTATGCTGCCATTTTAGCCTGGCTCTGCTTCTTTGTTGTCCTTGACATAAAAGCCAGCCTTCTCCGCCTGTGGAGGGAGAGAATGAAGTCACAGTGGAAAGACAGCCGGTCACCGGAGGCTGGGTCTCACTGACGTCGCGGGAGAGAAGTTTCCGAGGACCGTGACATTCACCGTGAGTGTCCAAGGAGAGAAGGTGAGCGGGAGGGAAGTCATCTGAGAATGGCTGAAGCTCGAGATTCGCTTCCTTGCTTTGTTTGGACAGAGTCCACCGAAATACTGGCTTTGTGATTTACTGCACTGCACACCAATCAGACCCAAAGTCTCAAATCAGTGACTGCATGTCGCAGACATAGGATTTCTTGCTGTGACCCAGCCCCGAACCACACTTAGATCTTGAAGAGAGGGCCGTGACTCTATTAAAAAGGACAGCAGAGGGCTCCGATGGGCCGCCTCGGGAGGCTGCACTCAAAGACGATCTGTGCTACGGTGACTCCGACACCGTCCCTTGTGCACCGGCCCAACGCGGGTCTCGGCCCCGAGCTCGTTCACCCGGCTGTCCTCAGTGAGCGCCCTGCCTGTCTGGAGCTGTGCCCAGGATATCCACAGGTGGCTCGGCCTCAGCCTCGAGCGAGCCTTGTCTTCTGTGTCGTCCCCATGAGGTGACTGGTCGGTCCCTCATACGAATCGGACCACAGCCAGCCTAGCCCTCTCCTCTGCCACCCAGGTGTCAGAACCTGCCAGGAAGACACTCGGGGTTCAGCCTGTACCATTATCGCAACCCGCTCACACCCAGCAACACCTCATTCCTGAAAGGCACTTCCGTCGGGCCTCCAGCCATCTCTCAACGGTCATTCATCCACAGATTTTTATGAGCAACAAACAGGCTCGTTGCTGGGGCAATGGTGGGAAACGAGGGGGCCGCGGTCCTCTCCGTGCGCCCCACGGCCTGGTGGGGAGGAGCTGTTTGTATGAGGAAACAGGCCGTTGTAGCACAGGGCGGTGAGAGACGGGGGCATCCAGGGGCCTCTGAGAAGCCGTGACTCAGACCTGGGGAGCACCTGGCAAGACTTGCTGGAGGAAGAGTACACAGGTGTTATCCAGGTGACGGAGGTGAAGGGCTCCGACGGGGGAAAACATTCCAGAAGAAGAGCAGATTCAGAGCTCCTGTAACAGGAACGTGCACCCCGAGATTAAGGAATCGAACGATGACTCAGGGAAGAGCAGAGCGTAGGAAGAGGGGGTGGTGGCTGAGGGGGCCGAGGGGCAGGCCGGGCTGTGCCAGCCTCAGAGGCCACGTCAAGGGGTTTGAGTTTTATCCGAAGGGGAACAAGGGCCCATGAAAGGGTTTTAAACAAAGATGTGATGATCTTATTTGCATTTTATAAACTTTATTCTTGGCTACAGATCAGAGAACTATATTGCACGAGGACAAGTCTGCGGCAAAGGACCCGTTGGAGGCTGCTGCAGTCACCCGTGGGCGTTAGGACAGGGGCTGAACCAGGCGGTGGTGACAGGGGTGCAGGCTGTGGACACATGGGAGGGACTCTCAGTAGATCGAACTGGCTGATGAGATGCTGGATGTGGAGATGGCTCAGAACATCCAGGCCGGAAATACAAGGACCGAGGCGTTGCTCCGTGGGTCCGAGGAATGAGGGGAGACGGGGCCGTGTAGAGTTTGAAGTATCCTCTATGTACTCGACGGGCTCAGCAAAGCAAAATTTAACCATCGGCCATTTTGGGATTATTTTTTCAGTATGTACCCAGTGACTTATCATCTTGAGTTTACACCTTCACCTTTCGAAAGATGAGTAAATCTTGTATAGCATTCACACACGTTACGAGAACAGAAAATTTTTCGAATGTTCTCACAAAAATATTCTCTCTTCTGAATATAACCACTTCAACAAAGCCGCCTACGGCATCAGTCCATCTGTCCCCTTAATAAAAGGTATTGTCCCCGAGCCAGTATTTTAGTCAATGGGGTTGAAAGGCAGGTTTTACTCTTCTTAAGACACAGCTCCAGTTTCACAGAAGGGCTCCAGAAGCCTCCCCCAGGCTGCGTGAAGGATGCCCAACAAGAGCAGAGTTTTCAACAACATCCAATATAAAGAAGGGGGAGGAAAAAACTCAACCGCCCGATTGAGAAAACGAGCAAAGGAAATGAAGAGAGTCCCAATCCACAAAAAAAAAAAAAAAAAAAAAAAAAAATGGCAAAAAAAAAAAAAAATGGCTCTGAAACACTCAGAGTTCACTTAGGATAAGGGAAATATGAATCCTGACTATACTGTTTTCCACTCAGAGATGAGCAAAGATGAAGGAAGGAGTTTGGTAAACACACTGCCCTGGTGAGGGGGTGGGGAGGCGGCTTCTAAGTGGGTGGGATTTCCACAGAGGACGATTTAGCAACAGCCCCAAATGCAATGTGTCCGTAACACTTTTTAAGCAGATTCATTTCAAGAAGTTCGCCTAACAGATTATACTCACATATGTGTGAAATGCCTTAAATTTGCAATTATTCACTGACGCACAGAAAGAACCTAAACATCCATACAACCACAGAACACAATGTGGTCTATACAGACAGTGGAATATTATTAAGCCATTAAAAGAAAATGAAATTCTGACACACGCGACAAGCACGACGAGATGGATGAACCTGAGGACATGATTCTAAGTGAAATAAGCCAGACACAAAAGGGAAAGTATTGTATGATTATATCTATTTGAGACACCTAGAATATTCAAATTCGTAGAGGCAGGAAGTAGAATGGTGGTTACCAGGGCCTGAGGGACAGAGTTTCAGTTCGGGATGAAAAAAAAAAGTTCTGGGGACGGATGGTGGCAGCGGTTGCACAATGTAAATGTACTTCACGACACTCGACGGTACTCTTGAAAAAGGTCAGTCTCATGTGACGTATAGTTTACCAGCACCGCCACGACAAAACACAAGAATGAAGAAACTGCTTTGTGGATTGATGTGGAATAACCTCCAAAATATATCGTTAAGTGAAAATAAAATTTCCAGAATACCAGGTATCCTATGTCATCTCTTGTGTAAAAATTAGAGGGGAACAGGAGAACATACATTTACTTATGTAGGCACAGAGCTTCTCGAAAGCATACGGAAGAACCCGGAAATACTGGTACCCCCCCCCCCGACGGGAGCCAGTGAGCTGGGGGTGGAAGGCAGGAGGAGAGAGGAGGTAACTTGTCAGCCGATGCTGTTTTGCACCTTCTAATGTTACAGCGTGTAAATACATTAGATGTTTTTTAAAATTTAAACAAATTTTAAAAATAAATACCATTAAAATATTTTTATAAAAAATAGTTTTTCTAGCCCTCCTAAAAACTATCATCTTTCCCACTAAGTGAGCTGGGGGTGGAAGGCAGGAGGAGAGAGGAGGTAACTTGTCAGCCGATGCTGTTTTGCACCTTCTAATGTTACAGCGTGTAAATACATTAGATGTTTTTTAAAATTTAAACAAATTTTAAAAATAAATACCATTAAAATATTTTTATAAAAAATAGTTTTTCTAGCCCTCCTAAAAACTATCATCTTTCCCACTATGAAAATCCAGGCTTTTAAAAACAGATTTTTAGTAAACTGATGGGATGTATCTTTCTGTTCAATTAGCAAATTAAACTATCGTGAACACTAAATTTTTCATATAAAACGTCTTGGATAAAAATAATAGAGGGTGTTGTTTTCTACCAGGTGTCTAATTCATGCATGGACTTCAACCAACTACCTGGCCAATCTTTCTCACCCCCTCATAATCTGTCTCCATGAGTCAGATCCCAATGAAAACGCCAGAGGCACCTTTTCCAAAGAAATAAGCAAGATAAACGATTTGAAAGTGAAGGTCCCTGCCCTCCGTCCACTCCAGGTGGCCCCTGTCTCACCGCTGGCTCCCACTGGTGCCCAGGGACACCACGGGCCTTCCTTCCAACTGCCGCTGACTGCTACTGTTTCATTCCCTTGACCAAGCGCATCGCGTCATAATGAAACCAACGTACCTGGGATTACATTTTAGCAGGTGTTAGACTCATCAGATCTTGATAATAATGTCTCTTGTTGCCTTTAGAAGAGGCCATTTGGCCCCCACACTTCTGATTAGAGTTCCACTAAAAAGTATAGTTTTTATAAGAAAGTCGATCACTGGTCAACAGGTCTTTGAAAAATTTTTTTCACTTTTCTCAATTTTTAACAGGAAAACGAGTTCTAGGTCATTTTCTAAAGGAATCTGCCTTTTTTCTTTTTCTTAAACAGGTTCTCACTGCTGTTGGCACTTAAACTTTTCTTTCATGTTATCCCCAATATTTTAATCTATGGTTTACAGTGTAGCCTTGAAAATTGGCCAATCTGAAATTTTGCATCTATGTTTATTGGAGGAGACAGGATATTTATACTTTGGATCACCAAGATATCACACTTTCCAAATCCAGGGGTTTTACCTCCTAATTGGTCAACATTCAATTGCATAACCAAATTCTTACTGGCCAAATCCTGTCTTTTAGGGGGAAAAAAAATATCCCATTTAGTGACTGATTCCCTGAGTTGGCTGAACGCAACACTGTTGGAAAAATAATTTGGGAAGATTCCCATGGCTAACCGTGACTAATATAATATTTAACTTTAAAAGTGCTTAAATTTTTCTCCAGAAAATATATTCCCACAATTAGGGGAACTGTTGATTTTCACGCTATGCCAGTTATCTTTTATCATCTCACTAAAAATGTGGGCATCTTATAAGGAGTGTGGCTCCTTGCTTTCACATACATATTTTAAGAGCTAGACGAGAAAAAATTTTTTTTTCTAAAACACCACATTTACTATCTAAATAGAGACACGGCCACTAAAAAGGAAATCTGATAAATAAGATCCCAGGATTATAAATTCTGCAAACGACGAGATCTGCCTTCATGATGCAGGTTCAGTGTAGTTTTTATTCAGTTAAATCTCCTAGTTTATTTGAAATATAAATACAAAGTAGCAAAACTCAAACTTTCCGAGACTTCACATATAGTGTAAAATGACAGGTAATTGGGCTTCACGTTGTATATGCCATAATTCACTGCACAAGGAGACCCTTCCGGTCAAAGGAATTTGCAGGCGTTTGGGTTGCGGATGCATCCCGAGATATTCTACTTGAGGTGTAATATAGTAACAACAAAAACAGATTTAAAAGACCATGACATTTTTATGGCGATATGACTGCCATATGGCCTGACGCTTTCCCAAGGCGGAGATCGCACAGCCAAGGCAGCGAAGCCAGGAGCATTTGAAGACAAACATATTTCTACAAAGGCATGAACCAAAAGAATAAATTAAGTAAACCTGAGGGATTCTCACCTCGAAGATTTCCTGGACTTTCTCAACCCTGTGTGTGAAAACAGGGAAGTAACATTGCCGCTGACTATCACCGTTTCACAAGGACATTAGAAAACTTGTGGATAAAAGGCAAAGGCATTGAAATCTGACCAGCATTTGAGATTCTCGGAAAAGACACATTCCATTTTAGGTGGCCTTCTAGAAAGAGCAGCATTCCAGAACACTAAGGGACCTGAGAAATAATCTAATCGAGTCGCTCCTTTTGCAGATAACAAACCGTAATGTCTGGGAATTCAGCTTGCTAAATAAACATTCAACTTTTGTTAGAGACAAGACTTGCACTCAGGTCTCCCGGCCCCGCCTCTAATGCTCTCTGTATGCCTTGATCATCCAAATAAAATTCTCAGGTGCCGTAATCTTCACGTTACAAAGGCTTTGTGCAACAAAAATACCTTTCACTTGTTTGGAATTTGGCATATATTTTCCTTAGAAATAGGATATACAATAAACGGGTCTCTGGGCCAGCCTAAATACCTAATATGTGTACGGGAAGTAGTAATATGCTAAAAATAAAATAAAATAAAAATAAACAAAAAACCCTGCAAATCTACAGCCAACAACTGAATTTATTGTTCTAAGTTGAAACGCCGAGCAATGGGGTCAGAGACATCTACTCTCGGAGACCCCGCCCCCAGCTCCAAATTACTACTGACCATCACGAAGGGAGGAGCCGCGCTTCGGTGGGTGAGGAGTGGGGAGCGTCGTAAGGTAGAACCTCAGGGTTCACTTCTGTATTCCAAGCCGGCTCCCGAGCCATCAAGTTTATTATCCTCCATAAGGCTACGGACCACCTCCCGCTGAGCTGCCGTCTGTCACCGTCTAGGATTCTGCACCAGTGCCCGTCCCCTCTCTGCCCCGCCGTTGCCCTCTACGGCCTCGTAATCTTGCGTGGCCAACGCGCCATTCTCTTCTTACAATGAACGTTCAGGCGGCGTGTTTATGGCTTTCCAAGGCTTGACGACGACTGTCGACGGTGAGGAGGAGCGTAGAAACGACCCTCTGCTGGGCTCCAACCGC
>NW_006438867.1:6932586-6945644 GCF_000325575.1 Pteropus alecto
ACTCTTTCCTTTTCTTTAAACTCTGACGGAGTCCCTCCATCAGGCACACCCTACGGACAGGTGCGCCCCGGCTTAAACACATTCAGGGATAGGATTTCTTCACTGGGCTGAAGTAAGACTTTGAAAAGCAGGGAAGAGCCCACTTGAGACTTGGGCCGGTGAGAACATGAAGGAGATGGCGTCCGGGAAGCCACAGAGACATGGGGAGAGGTAGTTCTCTGGCCGCCAAGCTCGACCCGGTGGCTTGTGGGAGGCGTTCACGACAGAACCTTCGGTTGTGCCTTCGTATTTTCATGTCTGTTGACCCAAAACTAGAGTATCAGCTACATGACATGTCTTCTCACGCCCTGTCAGCCCTGAGTAGTACACGGTCAGTGATTGACAAATACCTGTTAACTGACCACCTGGCCACATCCAAGCCAGTGTCGTGACCTTCTTCAGTAGCATAGGGCAATGAAGGGTTTTTCACTGTACCAAAATCTGGAAAAGTCATAAACAGCCATGAACAGTAGTTTTTCCTCACTCTCTCTGTCTGTATTTGGTTCTTTTCTTCCAATTGGAGGAGGATGCCTCTGAGGCAACCTGTTAATTAAAAGGTGTTCTGGAAGCTGCCTCTGAACAGAACGACCTATCTCCTGGACTTGTGCCAGTGACTGTGCACCACTGACCTGTCGGACCAATGTCTGGCTCAGATCAGAAAAAGAAATGCAAGTTCTGCCCTTCAGGGACTCATGGTGCCTTTCGAAGCTGACTTTTCAAATTCCAGGGGCTGGCATCGACCCTTTCCCTCATTAAGTATGCATCGCTCTGAGAGGTAGGCATCTGTTTTTGGCAGGAATGACAGCAGCTATTCCGTACAAGAACCCGTTTCTGTAACCGCTCGTCGTGGGAAGCTGCTGGATCACATCCGAAGAGCACATTTCGAAAGCTCTAGGTATTTTTTGGAAAAGGCTCCACCAAGTATCCTGGATGCACATTCTTCAGTACGATTATTTCAGAATAGAGTCCAGTGCCTCACACTTAGAGTGGTCCTCGAGGCGGAAGCCAGGGAAGTATGATGAAGACATAAATAACCCTCCATGATTCAAGGTGGAGAGGGGCAGCTATGGTGGGACTCTCGTAAAATCAGATTTCTAAAACAATGGACGGAGTTTTGATTCAATTTACAAAAAAAAGGGCCACGCAATGACCTATTGAAACTTTTAGCAAATGACAAGACATGACAAAAAGTGGACAACTGTTCCACCTTCTCTGACAGCAGAATGTGAAGGAAGTCAAGGAGGAAAATAACAGGACTAGGAGATTCTGACGATTGGTGAATACTAAAACTTTTATTGCAGAAGATTCTGGAATCGTCTTTGGCCATCTTGAAACATAGCATCGATTCCTACCTTGATGAAACTGGTTCTGTGTAGCCCCACCATCGGCAGCAAAACTTGCAGGCTGCCTCTTACTCCTGTTAGTCTATGAGCACAGTTTTTTAATAATTTGAATCTTTCTGACACATTCTAATTATAACCTTGTCAGTTGCTCACTGCCTCAGAGCAAACCTTCAAATTCTTCTGGCTACCTTTCACCGTGTGAATTGCTCTGCTGGACACACCTTGTTAGAATAAGCATGGAAAAAGCCACCAAGATAGAAGGCTGCCCGAGCTTAGCTTTCTGGTTGTGAAATCTATGCTTCACTGTCCTTTTAGGGTTGCGATCTCATTTTTACTGGATTTTTCATGCTACACGGGTAGTGCATATGACTCATATCACTCTGCAGCTCAAGAAAGGCCGAGGGATGGGTCACACGTGCTGGAAGGGGGGTCGCTGTCAGTTTCGTCTACCCTCGTCAGAACCTGACAAGGTTTGCAACTGGCCCTGCACTGGGGAAAGTGACAATAAAGTTCAGAGCAAGTGAAATACAGAAGAATTCGGTTCTGAATCTCTCTTTTTTCTTAAGTCATCCGGGGAATGTACTGATGCAAAAAAAAAAAAAAAAATGCCACAACTCGCTCAAACATTTATTTGATGTGTGCCTGGAAAGAACACCAATGGGAACGAAAAAGCAACTGAGACAGTTGGCTTCAGAGTCAGACCGAGTTCATTTTCCTTATTCTCGATTGTGGGCTGAACCGAGTTCCCACAAAACTCGTCTGTTGAAGTCCCAACCCAAAATGCGACCGACTGTATTCAGAGATAAGGCCTTTAAAGAGGCAGTTATGTCAAATGAGGTCATATGGGTGGGCCCTAATCCAAAATGACAGGTGTCATAAGGAGAAGAGATGAGGACACAGACACACACACACAGAGGGAAGACCATGTGAGGACATGGCCAAAAGGCGGCCCCCGGCGAACCACGGAGAGAGGCCTCAGAAGAAACCAACCCTGAGGACACCTTGACTTTGAACTTCCAGCCTTCAGAACTGTGAGATGATACCTGTCTTTTGTTTAAGTCGGCCAGCCTGTGGCACTTTGGTATGGCGGCCCTGGCAGACTTATGCCCCTCACCCTCTCGGTCTCCTCATCACCAATTTTGAACATTGCTTCATTCTTTTATCACCTTCGATTCACTGTTTTTCCTAATTCTCACCTTTTTTTTTTTTGCTCCACGGAACTCCTCTCTGTCTATTCCTTCCATCGTGACTCCTTCTTTACTTGTCTTTTAAGAGAGGTTCCCTCACTGTCTTGCCAGATGGTGGCAGAGTCTTGGGAAGGCGAGAGGGAGAGAAGGAATCTTATACCTGGGTCTGTGGAGAGGCCCAGTTCCCCAAAGCTCCCAGGTTTATGTGGCTTGCAAGGGTCTATATACATAAGTATTCAACACCATCAGAAGGTGTGCCTCTCCTTTCTGGGGGACCTTGACCAAGTCACTCAACTTCTCTGAGTTTCTGTTTTCTCATATATTAAAATAAGAGTGACACAGATTCGTGCACAGTTGTTGTGAGGTTGAATGAAGATAATACATTGGAAAAATACTTTATATAATATATACTAATCGCCATAGCTCACTTTCTCTATCTGTAAAAGAGGTACTACCTAGAATTTGATAGTACGGTATCATGAAAAAGACCAGTCAGCCAATAATTAAAACTTCTGTGACTCTGGATATTATATAGTTTAAAAAATTGTTTCTACTTTATATTTCATTGGCCTGAAAAAGTTTATTTTTGTTTCTCCTGCTGGTTAATATTTATGAAGAGTGTTGTACTCAGTTTAAAGAGGTAGATTCTAAAGACACAAAAGACCTTGTTCTTGCCTTCATGGATCCTGCAATCTATTTAGAAAGATAAAATTTTAACAGTAAAAACACTTACAAAGCCAGTTCAAAGTGGTTTTTGGAGCTGCAATAGAATATATGTAGCCAAATCTCACTGCAGGTCAAGCCAGATACACACCTGAACTTTCTAGGATGACTTTCCAGAGAGTGATTTCCAATGATCCCCTACTAAAGTGACTGCCAGTAGACGCTAACAAATCTGATTTAACAGATTTAAAATTAAAAAGGTAAATAAAATAAAATAAAATGAACAGGTAATACAAACCTGAATGCTAACTTTAAGTAGTGTATTCTGTTTTAAACAAATCTAATTCTAACAAATTGTGAAACAGAACTCTTTAATAGACAAGTACCTCTAACATTCCTAAAACTTGATTTGAATAATCAAATTTTAATTTTCTCATTAACTCCTCGGGAACCCCTGAAAAAATTCCATTGACTATGCTGCTACATTCCATGAGGAAAATCATATATTCTTCAGAAATGCAATTGATATCTGACTTTAGAAATATCTCAACAAAAAAGAAACCACATGTCTTTTTTTTTAGAAATTCACGCTCACTATTGAGAATGATCAAAATATGGTAATTTGAGTAGGAGGGACATGGGAATAAAAGGGGTTAAATGCTTCAGAAGCAGCATTTGGATTCAGATCCTGACTTTACCACTTATTAACTGTAAGACCTGGGGCAGGCTACTGTGCTTATGAGTGTCATCATCCTCATGTTTTAAACGGGTACAATAATGCCTTCCTTGAAAGGTCAAAGGTGATGACAAACAGGAAGTGCAAAGCTCATCTGTGATCAGTGCCGCTCTTGGACAGTAGCTGGGTCTGTCCTGGGTGGAATATCTAAACGAGAATGTCATAGTGGACTATAACTACTCCCTAGCCTTTTCCTCTCCCTAAACTGTGATTTTTTTTTTCTAATTCAACCTTATATATCCCTCTGCCCATTTATCCCTTTTCTCTCAAGTCCAGCACCGTACATAACACACAGCAAAGCCTCAATAAATGTTTGATGAATGAATACGTGAATCAATAAATAATATGTAGATAATTTTAAAATGGAGGAACAGGAGGAAATACACTAGCGTATGGAATACGACTGAAGAACCGGTAACAGATCCATGTCTTTGGCAAACACAATTAAAATCTGGAGAAACAAATTAACGACACCAGAAGATATCTTTAGCTTTACTAGAATAAAAGGAAAAGGGGAAGGGGTGAAGAACTGCAGCTGCCAATCACTGCTGTAGAAAAGATAATTTAAATTCCTCGATAATTTTTCTTTCTGTAGTGTATGGCTAAACCAAGTAATCTTCGAGATAATAAGCCAAAATTTGTTGGCACATTTACGTATAAGCAAATACTCAGTGAAATAAAATGGAAGTTGATTCTCTCCCATGGTTTGTGATAGTTGTGTCTTTCTAAAACATTTTAAGGCGCATCTGCCTGGGTTCTCAGTACTGTGCCTGTGACCTGCTCTATGTGCTTTTCTTTCTCAAAGATTTTGGTTAATATGTTGGAAGGGCTGAAGGCCAATTTGTTTTCATGGATCCAAACCTGATTCTGTATTTTTTTAAAAATGATAATAATTAAGGAATACCCATCAGAAGATCCTACACTGAAAACGAGGAAAGAATACATTTTTACTACACATTACTTTAGAAAAGAATATCTTATCTTTTTCATGCCTTCCATCAGACCACAACCCAAATATTTTCAAAAGCAGAGTATAATGGTGTTAAGTAGGTGGTATAACCTGGAGGCCTGATTCCCTAACCAAAGGACAAGTGGCTGCCAGTAAATAGACTTGAGTTAACGATCCAGAGCGACAAGTGTCAAAAGAAACATCAGACTTGCTGCTCCATCCTGGAAAGAAGCTCCCCCAAGATTCCGCGTCCCCTCCCCCGCGCCCTTCTGTCGCCCGGCAACCTGGGTACGCCGCAGCTCGGCCCCGCCCCCGCTGCCATGGCAACGCAGCCGCGCCGGCGCGCGGGCTTTGTGCTCGCGCCCCTGGGGCGCAGCTGTGCGCGCTCGCCCCTGCACCTGCTGGGCCGCGGCAACTTTTCAAATCTCCATCTCACCGAATGCTCTGCCGGGTCTCCCACCCAGAGCCACTGATCCTCCCCTTCTCTCGCCCTCGGTTCAGAGAAAATGTTCCACGGACATCGGAATTCAGCAAACCCGCTGCTTGGTGGTCTCTTCTCCAAAAGTGAGGGAGGGGTGACAACCGGCAAAGAAAAAGCACTTACTTTTCCCAGCATTCCTCCGCGTTAGCAGGGGGTCTTTGGAGGGCGCTCACCATCCCGCGCCGAGCTCGGAGTGGGGAGTCACGGGGAAGCCAATGGGGAACTTGGACTCGGGCGAGCGCCGCGCCGAGGCCCCTGCACCCTCCACCACAAAGGGCGGGGACCTTCAGACCACTTGGTCCCGAGACTGCTAATCCGTCCGACTGTTACCACCTTGGCCAGACTTCAGATCGGCTCTGAAGGGCTGTTCAGAGGCCACATTTCCCTGGCGAGGAACAACTCCAGCCCCTTGTTCTCGGCAGCAAGCTGAGCTTCCAAGACGCGGGCTGCGTGCGCTATTGTTTGTTGGTTTGGGGAGGACGCGGTGGAGGGTGGGGGCGGCCGGCCAGAGCCCGCTTCAGGCCGGCTCACGTGGAAGGTCTTGCTGGGTTTTCTCGCCGGCTTCCTCCCCGCCCCTCGCTGTTGCATATTCATAAGAAGGCGGAGTGGCTTCCCATCACTTTTGAATCCCCGTGGTTGAGAAAGCCCAAAGGAGTGGGGATGATTTGATTTGGAAGGGAACACTAAGAAGAGAATAGGGTGAGGGAAACAAGTGGTAACGTGAATAAATAAGCAAACGTAGGATTCCCATTTCACAATTTCTTCCCCCATATTCAGGCAGCAAGAAGGCGTGCGCCTGTGCGCCCATACATACACACACACACACACACACACACACATACATACAATCATATATATACACACACACACACACATTCCATTTCTCAATGCCTGAATAGAGCAAAAATTTCAAGGAGGTCTTGACTAAATCCCTTGGTCCTAATTATAATATTGGACTAATTGGGAGATTTTTTCCCCCAAGGATTTTTAACAATGATTGAAACTATGCTCCTCATACTAAAGAGAGCAGTTAAATTTACATATGCAGACCTCGCTAATTGCCTTGTTTCTATTGAATTTCATCACAATCGACTGTCTGCTTTTAATGTGGTACAAATGCCACCGTTTCCCAAATCCCAGATTCTCTGATTTTTATAAACGGTCAAGTTGCTAATGGAAACCTATTTTCGGAAAATAAAAATAGGGTAAGAAAAATGACGGGCCTAAGGAAGTTCACATGGAGGGCACAGGACGATCTGATTGTGAGGCACTGAAAATCACTGGCGCCGAGCTATTTCCTCCAGATGTAACAAGTGGTTCTCCAGAATGGGTTCTCTTTCCTCCTTGAAATTTCCCCCGTAAGAATCATTGCTAAATTACATCACGTAATTCAGATCCAGTCAACCACTTACGATATAGGTGGCTATCTGAGAAAGGTGATTTGAAAGGATGCAGAGAGTCTTCTGCCCAACACTCTGCCTCTAAACAACCTGCCATGATGTTTTCACCACCAGATTCGCTCCTCTGTATTAAAGTATGATAGAAAAATCCCTACTGAGATACAAATTTGTCAGCTGGAAGCGGCAACCCATACTCGTTACCCCTCGATAATTACAAGTGGTGAGACTTAACGACTGCAGCGAGCTGCTCATCCTACAAATCTTCCCTAGTACCTATCCACTAGTGAGTGGTGGGTACTGGGGAGAATATTGACAATGAAACAGCCTAAGTCCTTGCCCTAGTCAGGGAGTGACCATTAAAGAAAAATAAAGCCATTTAGAAAGGCAGATGCTGGAAGCCCAGAGAGTATGGCGGTGCCATGACTACCCTGATGGAACCAACTGCGGACCCAGAGAAGATTCTTTTGGTGTGAAGCCTGAGAAGTAATTTGTCTGCTGAGATGGACTCCCCTGTGATCCACCGAGGGCCCAAATTTTATAAATAGTAAAAGCCTAGCACCATTTGCTGACAGGGGCTTCTCACTTACTCTGTGTGGAGGAAGAACCTCAGCGGAACTTGGCTTGGGGGACTCTGCCTGCCCGTTTGCACTCCTGACTTCCTGGTTTCTCTCAACCAATGGACTAAAACCTGCCCCATCCAATCAGAACTGCTTCAAAACGACCAATCAGGACTGTGCAGTGCAGACCAACAGAAAATGTATGAATCTGGACTCCTCATTTACATAAAGTAGACCTGACTGGGAAGCTGGGTGGGAATCTTCTCTCTAAAAGGCAGTTGTTTTGTCTCTATGGAGCACAGGTTAGGTCGCTACCTGAACCTGCCGGCAGCTCTTTTTGTTCAAATTAATGCTTTTTAAAAATCCATTGTTATAGTCTAAAATTAATTTTGGTTTACACAACTTAGACTAACTCCAGGTTTTCTGAAGGGGTTTTAGGTCCATTTCTATGGTCATCAGCTGTGTGAGTTTGGGTATATGGGTGGTTTTCTGTTTCTTCCATCAAACACACCAATGAAGACTAGGCTATATATTCAGTAATTTTTAGCATGGGCACAGAAAGTTGCAGTACTGATTGCGTGCACACAGAAGCTCAGGGGGTCTGACCGTGTGGCAGATGGCCAGCCAGAATAGGTTGATGTCTGAGTGAGCTCCAAGTGCATTTGCTGGGCAACTTCATTTCCAACACATTTCATTTCCTTTCCAAGTCTGGTTGCCTGGTTGTAAATGTGGATAATAATATCCACATCAGAGGTTGCTGAGAATACTAAATGAGATAATGTACTAAAATCACAGGGCTATTACAATAATTTCTCACCAAAACCACAAGGCCTTCTGGAGGCCAGCCCTGTGGCATATCCTTTGAAAGAGGTTGTTGCTTGATTATGTAGACTAACTGCTTTCTAATTCTTGCTATTCATCTGTAATTCTCTCCCTGCAAAGGGAAGGAGGAAGTTGTGGGTGGGTGGGTGGAGGGTGGGGGGGTGTCAGGCTAGTGGTTGCTGAGGCACCTTCTGGCCCTCTGCATACATTCTCTCTTTGTCATATCTGCCACCAACCGTTGCAGATTCGGAAGAGGATCCAAGAGGCCACTTTCCTCGCCAACTATACGCAGCACATTACACAGTGAAACTGGGATTCTGACGCATGTCTCTCAAAGCCCTGCCATTTCCACAGCCCAGGCTTCCCTCACTGCAGGTGCTGCTTTTAGAAACAATAAATTAAATAAATAAGCAAACGAATTTTTTAAAACTTAGAAGCAAAAGGCAAAAGTTCTTTTTGTTTGCTGGCTCTTTAATAATAGAATAATAGCAAGTACATGATTCTTTTCTTATCTGAAAATAAGAGAGGTGTGTCTTCCAGCTCTTGGGAGCTAGCCAGATGTGTCTCTGGGGTCACAGCGCTAAGAGAAGAGCTGTACCCTAGACACGCGCTGGGCTTCGCCAGTGCGGGGAGAGACCCCTCCGCCTGAGAACTGAGCCTGGGCTGCCCTCTGGGCAGCAGCAGGTAGAGTCGAAGAGACCTTGCCTTTGGTCGTCCTTGGCAAACTGCTTCCCAGAGGCTCCTTACACAGGGTTTCCCTTGAAAGCTGCATCCTCATCCAGCAGGTTCACCCTGCAGCCCACTTCCCAACTGGAAGAACGCAGAAGACGCCCAGATGCCTTCATATGAGACACTAGTCAGAGTCCCATGCCTAGAAGCAGGCTTTTCTCAATAAGAACCCAGACAAAATACTACAAGTTTCCAAAGGCAATTTTTAGGGCAATCAGTCCACATGGGATAATGCTTTCAAACACATAGCAATAGCTGGCATCCGTCAGATGAACAGCCGGGGAATAGGAAGAATGAAATACGAGGTCAGTGAAAAGTGTAAAGAAGAGTTTGGAAGATGAAATAGCCCAGAGTAAGGGTTAAATAAATTCATGCAGATCTAAGAATAAACCTCTTCAACTTTCCCCCAAGATGGAGGAAAAATTTAATTTGCCTCCTTCTTTTCAAGGTTGAATGCAACCTCTGTGGTTCACCTCTCCAAGGATCCATACTTACCTAAAGCGTATTATTTCCTCATATCAGAATCCATTTTTTTTCTTAAATTTTTGGAAATGCTAACGTTGGTTGTCAGCATGTCCCGATAATTATGTTTATTGTTGTATTTAAATCACACCTTGGTTCAGAAGGTTTTAGGTGGCATATGTAAATACATATAATCCAATTTAAAAAAGAATTAAAAACAAGCAGATGAGGAAAATACGACAGAGGACATGAGAACGGAAAAAAGTGAACAAATATTCATATATTTACATTTATGTAAATTCATACATTTATATATATTTACATCAAGTCCCTTTTAGAACTAACTCTGAAAGTGACATAAAAAAAACCATGCAATAATGACTTTTTAGTACAGTTAGAATAAAAAGACATGGTATATTTCATTAAAAACTATATTGTTTTCGGGGTATTTATTTTTCCCATCTCCGTTCAAGGCCCACTTTGAGAGTGCACTGAGAAACATTTCTGATGTTGGCCATAAATTTTTCCGTGAAAGCGTTTAGCTAGTGCTTCTGGAGTTAAGATGGACCTTCACGCAAAGGACTAGGAAGAGGAAGAGGAGGAGGAGGGCAGGGGAGGGCTGGCCATAATGAACTGGCGGTCCTGTGGCACGAAAAAAAGGAATGCCTGACTCCAGGAAAGATGACAGGTAACTCAGTCACGCCCAAAGATGTCAACCACAGCTCAAGTAAGCAGCTCACAAGGGACAGCTGAACGCTAATGGTGCCTCATACCAACCTGCACTAAATTCAGCTTCCCATTCGCTCACGTATCTAGAGATCTCGAATCTTGTTATGGACACACCACATGGGCAGATATTGTCATCTATAAGATTTAACTCAGTTATCACCCTTGTTCAGTCTTTTCTAAGCTTCCGTGATTATCTATGGTTAATTAATTTGGGTAAACATTTCTTCTGCTTTTGAAATACACAGAAATGCATTATGTCGCCTTCCTGGACTCCATAATATACAAATAATGTTAGGCTAATTACGTGGGAAGTTCTTTATTCCAAGCTGCATAAAAATACGAATACATACTTTAGACTCTCTCCACATTTCCAAATGTAGTATTATGTCCACGAATTGCTCTAATGCATTATTGGGACTTGAATTAAATGAAAGAGAATCAAAGTGGGGGTGGGGGATGGGCCATAAAGATCCACTCATGTCTACTCTCCTAAATTCTTCTAAGCATCACATAAGCTTTTCACTTTGGGCTCGCAATTAAAGTCACTTTTTGTCATTTTCATTGCATAGCCCAGAGAAATAGGCACGTAAATAAAACTAACAAGATCTGACAGTGTTATTAGCCACCAATGTCAAACTCGATCATCAAAACACAGAATCCTTTCATGACATGCTGATACGCACAAACACCTCAAGGCCCTCGGTCTACCAGGTAAATATGGAAAGAGGAGACGTGAGATCGAAATTGAGGGTTCTTACTAAATTCACCCCTTAGGAAGCCTGTAAGAATTCTTAATCAGATTTCCCCAAAAGCATTCATTGTGACGAACTGTGTGCATTGCTCTGTTGCTGTTGAAGAAACGATAGTCACTTTGACTTTTGTTCATTCATTAATTCCGCAACAGTTTATTAAATAACTGTGTGAAGCAAGATGCTAGGCATCTATCTGGGAAGTCTTTTTTTTTTTTTAAGCATTTGTCCATAAGGACATTAAAATATAATGAGAAGATAACATATATGTGTAAATCTAATTCCTGTAAATTAAATCGTTGTTTAAATGTGGCTTGAAAGACACAACTATGAGAATGCAATCGTAATATGAATGACAACAGTCTTTACTGAACTTGTAAACTGGAATTTTTGTATAAAGAAACATTTTTAAGGTGGAGGGGGTCACTGAGGAATGGGAGATTTCTTCATGAAAGATTCCTTAGAGGGGCGCTGGAGATGGCGAGGGACTGGGACCAGAACGCGCGAAAGGGAGGGCGGGAAGAAGGTCACAGAGCGGGAAATGGGGGCCGCGGGAGAGCTGGCGGTGGCGATAGCACCAGTGTAGGAGGCGCCTCTAATTTAAGGCAGAGAGGTTTAGATTGAGATGATTAAATGACCCCTGTCTCCCTGGAGGAGCTTGTGGCATGATCTTTAAGCAAAGACTATCATCACAGCAGCTGTGTGACACAAAGTGGTCAAATAGGAGCTGGCATCACGGCGGAGGCTACAGCCGGGTCAGCGGAGAATTAGACACATTCAAGAAACACTGGGGAGAAAATGAGTGTGGCTCAGGAGGACACTGCCGTGGAGAACATGTCCAGGCATCTAATCACATCTCAGTTTTCTCTGTGCGCGTTGCTCCATGAGACACTCAGATCTGTCCCAATTCTGCTGGGTCTTCAAGTATCACAAAGGCAGGCACACGAGTCACCCAACACGCGGGAAAGGTGGGGCCTCTGAGAGCAGCAGCGGCTCTCCAGTGTCACAGGGCAGCCTGCCAAAGAGCTTCTTTAGCCTCCGACTGACTCAAGGCTATTCGACCCTTAACCACAAGGGAAGGTGGGAGGGGCCATATTGTGCGCCTTCTGCATACCCGGCACCATCGCCTTTGTTCGGCTCTTTGGTGGCAAGTTTCATCTTTTCCATCCATGGATTTTAAAGTTTCGATAGTCTTTCTTTTTAGCCTTGATCTTTTCAACTGAAATCATCTTTTTTATTCAACCCCTTATGGAAGCTTTCGACTTTTTGCGTTGAAGATTTGTTATGCCTTTCTTCGCATATGACCTGAAGTTTAAGAATCTTTTCACGTGGACACGTTATAAAAAGTCAAGATTATGCCCTCAAGCTACATCACTTTTAGATGTCCAGCCAAAAAACAACTCAGCAACATGCACTGTAGAACTGATCTTATTTTTTCTTGAAATTCACTTAAATTTTAAATGTTGAGGACCTTGCACTCGAGAAGACTGCACTCGAGAAGACTGTTCGTGTGAACCAACCGTGTGTGTGTGTGTGTGTGTGTGTGTGTGTGTGTGTGTGTGTGTGTGTCTGGTTTGCTGGCACTGAAGTTGCTTAGATTCTTTCATAAATACTAAACCACCTGCCCAGAATGTATATTATAAGGATACAGTCCATGTCAGCTAACTTCCTGAAAGGATACCAGAATTTTCTTCTAAAAAATTTGAGTGGATATAAAATATATCAGTGACAGATTAGTGAGAAAAACCGCAGGGTTACCTACAGCCAGGCAGACGCGTGTTGGCAACTGGCTGACTTCAACTTTTGGAAAACGAGTAACTGCTCTGAAATTTGCAATTTCAGTTTGTGGATGCAGATGCCTCTTTGGCTGCCATGACAGAGAAAGCTCTGGAAAGCCTCCGTTAGAGTTGCTTTTGCAATTACCATAAGACCCTTGCTCTGGAGGCCCGAGAACCCAAGGGGCTTTTCCTTCTGTGCCTGTGGACGTGTCATGAACTTCCTTTTGGTAATTGATAAATCACATGTCAGAAATATTTATAGTTCACAAGCAGAAAAAGGATGCGTATTCAGTTATGAAGTGTCTATGGCCTGAATAAACACAAAGCAATAAAAATATAAAGTTAAAGGCATCGATTTACGCCACTGAACCAGCAGGCTTGATGCCTTTAGTCCATGAGACTGTGCATCTCCAGCCTCAGGCCTGCGTGCTTGC
>NW_006438867.1:6945673-6980228 GCF_000325575.1 Pteropus alecto
AGCTCACCTCACCGCCTTCGGGCCCCTTCGCCACCGTCACCCATTCGGAGGTGAGCCTCTGATTAACCCGTGTAAAAGAGCAACACTTACACACTCTCACACCAGCTATGTGCTGCTAGGCCCTTAACATGTATGATAGCAACCCACCAAGGCCTTGTTTGCTACCTCCGGCTTGCTTATAGGGACACCACGGCTCTGGGGAGTAAATAATTTGGTCAGATTCACATGGCTGGCTGAACCTCGTTTCCTCTAAATTAATAAATTTTTCACGACCTCTCTATGTGTTAGTAATGAACGATATAATCAACAATAATTTCCCTCAATGGATAACTTCACTCATGCAAGCATTTCCGATAAAGCCTTAGGGAACCGAACTAAGGCAGTAATCGGCTTTTAAAAAATTAAAGTATAATTGCATACAGTAAAATATGCAGATCTTAAATGTACGGATCGATAAGCGTTGACAAATGTACACACCCATGTAATGACCACCTTAATAAAGGTACAGCACGTTCCTCTCACCTTAGAACACCCCTCATGTCCATTTCTAATCTCTCCTCCTCCCCACCGAGAGGCAGCCACTATTTGGGTTTCCATCCCTATAGATTCGTGTTGGCTGTTCCTGGGCTCTATAAAAATGGAATCCTACAGTATGTATTTCTTTGTGTCTGACTTCTTTGCCAAGCATAACGTTTTTGATTTTCATCTATGCCATGTATGAGAAGTTTGCTCCATTTTATTGTCAAGTGGTAATAAAATGGATAATTAAGTGGATAATTAATGCATTTCAGCAGGGTTTTTCACATCATTATTAACATCTTTGCAATTGAAAGAGTTTTATATTTTAACTGCCTCATATGTTTGTTGTGATCTTGTTCCTTTTATACAACATAAGCCACAGAATTAAGATATAAAATATCTTTTTTTATTCCAGTCACTTATCAATATACAGACAGTACCCTAGGCCAGAACTGCTAGCGCTAATTGTTGGGTTCAGCTTCCCATTGTTGGTAATTAAGACCATCTGCTTCAAATTGTTATCTTAGAGACTAAATCTCAGATACAAGGTAAAGCTTCTGTAAGCTTAGCCTGATGTTGACAGATTGTGGAAGTGGGGAAGTGCTTTTGTGGATGAATTGCAAATGAAGGCAGCTACACTATAAAGAAAATTGAAACATTTTGCCTTAGGAAAACAAGAATGAAAGAAATGCATTTTCTTGAAATAAATATATATGCAACTGAAAAAGATACCACCCCACATAAGCAATGATCACACAAGTGCCAAATAAAGGTAAGATCTAGAAGATTGTGTAGTCATGAAGAAGGCACAAAAGCTCCAGTATATCATCAGGGGTAAAAGATCAATATATAATAATCATTTGATTTCTACATATTAACAGCAAACCATTGAAAATGACATTTAAGAAACATATATTGTAATCCTAGAGCAACAACTAAAAAAACCATTGAAAAGAAATTAGCTAAAATGCCAATAGATTAAACGGTATACTACAAATATTTGTTTAATACATAAAAGCCAGGAAAATGGGACCGGAATGATGACAAAAAGGAGATGGGACAAATAGAAAATGGCAGACAAAATAAATCATATCAATAATTAAATGTATGTGAGCTAAACACTCCAATCAAAACAGAGATTGGCAGATGAAATACAAAAGCAAAACCCAACATTTTTCTGTCTACAAAAGATGCTCTTTAAATGCAAAGATGCAAATGAGTTGAAAGTAAAAGAATGGGAAAAAAACATATCATGGAAGCAGTAAGCCTATAAAAACTGAAGTAGCTATATTGTTATAGATAAACAAATTTTAAGAAAGAAGTGTTACTGGAGTCGAAGGGGGACTTTCAAAATGAGACAAAGGTCAAAAAGGTAGGAACATATAACATTTACAAATGTCTATGAACCTGATAACAGAGTTCTAAAACACATTAAAAATCAACAAAAAGGAAAGGAGAAATAGACAAATCTACAATGATAGCCAAAAATGAAATAATCCTCTTGCAATTTGGAACAGAACACGTAGACAGAAAATTAGTCTACGTAAACTGACACACAACACTGTCTAAGTTTAAGGTGTAGAGAAAACTTGAAGAACATTAATGGAACAAATAGAGAGAAAACCAGCAATGATATGTACAAGGTTTGAACAACATTATCAACCATCTTGACCTAATTGACATTTATAGGACATATCGCACAATACATTTTTCAAGCACGCATAGAACATTCAAGATGAAGAATATTTTGAGCCATAAAACAAGTCTCAACAAATAAAAGTAATGGAATTATTTAGAGTATGTTATCTGACCACCAAATTAAACAAAAGGTAAATAACAAAAATCTGACTAGAAAATCCCTAGATATTTATAAATTAAACACACTTTTAAATAACGCCAGAATCAAAGAAGAAATCAAAAGAAAAATTATGAAATGCTTTGAGTTGAACAAAAATGTAAATAAAACATATCAAAATGTGTGCGATACAGCGAAAACGATGCTTAGAGGAAAATTTATAGCATTAAGATGCTTATATTAGAAAAGAAAAAGAAATGTCTAAATTCAATGACGTAAAATTCCTTCTTAAGGAAACAGAACAAATTAAGCCCAAAATAATAATAATAATTAAAATGATAATAATAATAAAGATAACAGTGGAAATCAATGAAATAGAAAATGGATAGACTAAAGAGAAAACCAATGAAATCAAAAGCTGGTTTTTTGTAAATATAAATAAAATCGATAAACTTCTAGCTAAATTGGTCAATTAAAGATGTACAAATTACCAATATCAGAAATGAAAGAGGATTATCACTACAGCTCTACAGTCATTAAAAGAATGATAAGGGAATATTGTGAACCACATTATGCTAAAAAATTTAGTGACTTAGCTGAAAAAGACAAACTCCTTGAAAGGCATGAATTACAAAAACAAAATCTGAATAGTCCTATAATGAATAAAAAATTTTATAATTTTTCTGCAAGTAAGAAACCCTTTTTATTTATTTAAAAAATTTCCAGTTTTATTGAAATATAATTACATTCAAAGCTGTATAAGGTGTACAGAATAATTTGACATAGTATAATTTGATATACTATGAAATGATTACCACACTAAGTTTAGTTAACATCCATTACCTCGTATAGTTACAAAAAATTGTTTTCCCTTGGATTAGAACTTTTAGGGTCTACTCTCTTAGTAACATTCAAATATACCATAAAACATTGTTAACTACGGACACCATGGTGTATTTTATTTTAATTTTTAATTACAGGCCTTCTCACAGAGAAAACACAGGTCCCAGGTGACTTCATGGTGATTTTATCAAATGTTTGAGGAGTAACTAATATCAGTCTCTCACAAATTATGTCAGGAGTAAGAAGACGGAATACTTCTTTATTGCATTACTCTGATTTAATGCCTGACAAAGACAGAACAAGAAAACTATAGACCAGTATCCTTCATGGATATAAATGTAAAATTCCTCAAGAAAATCTTAGGAAATTGAATCCAGCAATATATTAATAACTATCATGAATCATGATTGTATGGGATTGGTCCAAGAAAT
This sequence comes from Pteropus alecto, assembly GCF_000325575.1. Classification (NCBI taxonomy): domain Eukaryota; kingdom Metazoa; phylum Chordata; class Mammalia; order Chiroptera; family Pteropodidae; genus Pteropus; species Pteropus alecto. The sequence goes on from NW_006438867.1 coordinate 6,949,262, forward strand.
GTAATATTGGCTTAACAGATGAAAATCAATTAATGTAATTCATCGTATTAATAGAATAAAGGAGAAAAAAACATACAATCATCTCAACAGATGCAGAAAAAGTATTTGACAAAGTTCAATCATAATAAAACTCTCATCAAACTTGGAATTGAATGAAACAGCCTCGACCTAAGAAAGGGCATCTTCGAAAAACTTAGAGCTAACATTATACTGAACTATGAAAAACTAAATGCTTTTACCTTAGAACAGAAACAAGACAAAGGTAAGACACTCTTACAAACTTTATTCAATGTTATACTGGAGGTCTTAGTTCAATCAGGCAAGAAAGAAATGGAAGAAAAAGTGTAGAGTTTGTAAAGAAAGTAAAACTGTATTTACAGTCAACATGGTAATATATATATATAAATATTATATGTGTGTGTGCATGTATGTGTGTGTGTATGTGTGTGTACTCCTAAGGGATAATACAAAATCTGCTAGGACTAATAAGTGAATTTTAGCAAGCCCACAAGATAAAAGGTCAATATGCGATAATCATTTTATTTCTCTATACTAATAGCAAACAATTGAAAATGACATTTAAAAAGCAAATACATGTACAGCATAAAAATATCTTTAATAATAGATTTAAAGAAAGGTGTAGATTTGTACACTGATAACTGCAAAACACTGTTGACAGAAGTTAAAGAAGACCTAAAGCAAAGAAGAGATTTGCCATGTTCATGAATTGGGAGACTCAATATTAAGATAGCAATTCTCCTTTAATCAACAGATTGAATGCAATCTTAATCAAAATCACAGCAGGCATTTTCTTTTTTAGAAATTGACAAGTGAATTCTAAAATGGATACAGAAATGCAAAGTTACACTTTCCTGGACGCAGAGCAGGGCGGAGTCAGGTGGAGGGTGAGTGTGGATGTCAAACAGGTTACCAACGCAGTGTCCTTTGTTCCAATGAATCTTATACTGGCTATTATTTTATATTTGAAAGATACTAATTTTTACATGTGAATTTCTTATTGCATCTTTTGAGGAATAATTTGCATTTAGTAAAATTCACAGATTTTAAGAATGTGGTTTGATGAGTTAGGCAAATGCATACAATCACATTTTTGTAAACACAATCTTTCTCTTCTTTGTCTCCTCAAGTTATCCAATTTAAAAGTCACTTGTTTCTGTATTGTAACCCTTACTGATACAGAGCCTACTTGTAATACCAACAACAACAAAAACAAAAATGTCAGAATTTATGAACAAGAAATTGCAGGAACTGTGTAAAGAACACATCAGAATCAATAAAAGGAGACTTAAAAGATGGAAAGACATCCATGCACATAGATGGGAAGCCTCTACATCACAAAGGTGTCAGTTCTTCCTTAGTTAATCTATAAACTGAATGCTAACAGGTGTTTTTGTTTTGTTGCTATTATTGTTGTTTCTTTTCTAATGAAACAAACCAGTTTTGACATTCACGTTAAAAAACAAATTAACAAGAATAGCTAGAAAAACTCTGAAAAAGAAGAGCAAATACTAAAACAAAATCGTTATCATTAATATTTTTTAAAACTTATGGTACTGGCAAATGAATAGAAGGAGAGACTTAAGTAGTTGAAAGAAAGTCCAGAAAGTCCAGAAATTTCTTATAAGCATGCAAATACTTATAAGAAATTACAATAAAATTCATCTTAGATCGATGCGGGGAAATGGAGTATTTAACAAATGCTTTCGGGACAACAAGTAGCAATCTGGAAAAACATACAGTTGAATCCATACAGTTAAATATACATTAGGATAAATTCCAAATGAATCAAAGACTTAAGAGTAAAAATGGAGCTGTAAAAGTATTAGAAGTAGATATGAGAGAATTTGTTATAACCTAAAATCTGGAAGTCATGAAAAAAATTTTAAATCCTGTCTGACAAAAAATCACTAGAAGCAATATCAAAAGACAAACTGGGAATAAAATAACATGTTCCTAGAAATTCATAAGAAGACCAAGAATCCAATAGAAAAATGACCAGAAGAACAGACAGTTTACAGAAAAAAAACTGCAAAAGAATTTTAAAATGAAGAAAAGATGCTCAGCTTTTCTCATAAAAAAGGAAATCTCAATTAAAACAACTCTGAGAAATCATTGTCCACATTCCAGGTTAGGAAAATTCGAATATATGATAAACTATGTGGGCAAACAGGCTGTCACACACTGTTCCAAGGGGCGTAAATCGGTACCTGTGGAGGTACCAAGCTCTATGGAGGGCGGTTAGCAGCATCTATTGGAATTCTGAATGTATTTGCTCCTTGATTTAGCTATTCTATTCCTGGGTATTTACTCTGCAGATATATTTGCACAAGAGCAAAATTATGTCTATATAAGTTTTCCATCTCAGCATAGTTTTTAATAGCAAAAAAAGGCAAACAAAAACCAGACAATCCAAACACCTAACACTGGAGAACTGGTCAAATTAATTATAATGTATCCATATAATATAATACTTTGCAGCCCAAACAGATATGTTCTGTGTACTGATATGGCATAATTGGAAATGTTAATTGAAAAAAGCAAGGTTCTGAAGAGGGTGTATAGTGTGTTACTATTTATGTAGAGGAAAAGAGAGAGCTAAGTAAGAATATATATTTGCTGTTGTTTGTGTATAAACAAGACTACTTTGAAAGAATAGGCAAGAAACTAGTCACAGTGGTCAGCTGAGGGACAAAAGCGAAGAGTGGTGACAGCTGTGTGGATAAGGGACGGAGGTGGGAGGGGGGCTTGTTATCATTTACCTCATATTTAGGGAGATGTTGAACCCTATAACTATATCCCCTATTTAAATTTTTCAAAATATACAGATAAATGAATCTTAAAAAGCAAAAGCCCAGAATGATGAATATTAGACGTTACCTAAGAAATATTCCTTAAGTTAGAAGGGATCCTTCACACCCACTGTCACTCACTTTGTACACTGAACGTTTTCTGTCCTCGTCCAGACAGAATGGACCAAGAGCAGGCCTTGTTCCTCAGCCTGGGTGATGAGATGACCTCACATACATTTATTCCTCAGCTCCTAGCCAGACTCACACTCTGAGCCATGACAACTGCCCTGAGAATGATTCTCTCTCTGTTCCTCGTCTGGGTCCCCATATACGCCAATTTTCACAGCCTCAAACGTGTGTATTTTTCTACTTCTCTATTTGGACAAGTTAATATGTGCAAACAGTTGCAACATTCACAAACTCACCATACAATTTTCCACCTAAATGGACCGTCATTAGTCTATAGTCACATCTTTGTGAATCTGCCTTCCTATTCATTTACACATTGAAATGGTTTGACTATGCTATTTCTTTGGGGGAGAAAAGGACATTTCACATTTTTTAATGAGGTAAAAAATTCATCGCACAGTTTTAAGTAATCACACCTTTCTTATCACTTGCTTTTTACAAGAATACATTCTTGAAATGATGAATGTGTTCCCAAAAAGCTGCATATCAATTTAACTTTTAAACCTTTAATTGAATTTCATGTTAGTGGAGACCACTATTTAAAGAAGCCCTGTAACAAATATTCTGTAATATGAACAGACCCTCCCGATTGATCTTTGAAGGAATAAACCTTTTTAAAAGAGTTTTCTTAAACCAAATTATTTCAGAGTGTCAGTTTCTTAGATATGTAGCTACATTAGGTCCCAAGATTAAGATTATGTATTTTTGAGTATAAAACTCAAACTTACCTGAACTTATAGAATATAAATATATAATATTATATTATTAACATTGTATATTTTATAATTATGTATTTATTATATAGTTACATAGTCACATTAATAAATTAGAAAAGAAAAATTTTTTCATTTGATTTAATTTTTTCCTAGATATTTTGAATTTGGCCTCTGAAAACTATCATAGAAAAATCATTCTATTAACCTTTTTCTGCCTTTTCTGAACTGTCATTGTTGTATCTCCCAATATATTTCAAATATGAAAATAACATTTTTATCCAAAATTTCAGACCTTTACATAATAGCATTTATTTTTAATATTTATAAGTGAAGAAAATATATAATGACATAATGATAAAATAGCTATTATAAATTCAATAACATTAAAAAAGTCATAAGATAATTAAGTATAAATTTTATGGTTTTTTAAAGGTAACTAATCAAAGATAAATATACACACATAATTTTAAAACCTAATTGAATAGGGGATTATGCCTGGTTCTGACCACAAAGGTAATCAGTTTTAACTGTTTGGTTTGTTTAAAACAACTTTATTGAGGTATGATGGATATATAAAAAGCTATAATATTTAATGTGTACAACTTGATGAGTTTGGGGATATGTATACATCTCTGAAATTATCACCACCATCAAGGCCATAACTTATCCATCAGATCCAAAAGTTTCTTTGTGCCATCTTTATTTCAATTAAATGTTTTCCTTTCTGTGGTAAGAACACTTAACAGAAGGTCGACCCTCCTACCGAATTTTCAGTCGTGCAACACAGCATTGTTACCTGCAGGCTCTATGTCACACAGTAGATCTACAACTCAGTCATCTGCATGACTGCGCTTTGTACCTTTTGACTGACATCTCTCATTCCCCGCCCTTGGCCCCTGGTCACCGCCACTCCACTCTAGTTTTATGAGTGTGGCTATTTTAGATTCCTCATCAAAGTGGAATCATGCAATATTTGTCCTTCTCCATCTAGCTTATTTCACTTAGCATAATGTCCTCCAGATCCATCCACATTATCTCAAACAGCAGTATTTCTTTCTTTTTTAAGGTTACATAATATTCTATTGAATGGATATACATTCACCTGTCAATGGACATTTAGTTTGCTTCCACCTCTTGGCTATTGTAAATAATGCTGCAATGAACATAGGGGTGCAGAAATCTCTTTGAGATCCTGACTTCAGTTCCTTTGGATATATACCCAGAAGTGGGACTGACAGATGAAATAGCAGATCTATTTTTAATTTTTTGAGGACCTCCATACTGTTTTCCCTATTGGCTGTATCAATTTGCATTCCCGTCAACAGTGCACAAGGGTTCCCTTTTCTCCACATCCTCACCAACACGTTATCTTTTGCTTGTTTTTTTATAGTAGCCATTCTAACAGCTATGAGGTGCTATCTCATTGTGGTTTTAATTTGCCTTTCCCTGATGATTAGTGATGTTGAGCATCTTTTCATATACATGACGCCCATTTGTACTTCTTTGGTGAAATGTCTATTTAGGTCCTTAATTTATTTTTTAATCAGGTTATTTGTTTTCTTGCATTGATTTGCAAAAGTTCCTCATATATTTTGGATATTAATTTCTTATCAGATATTTAACTATTTGTTTTTAGTGTTTCTAGTCATTGGTTTTCTCTAGTGATAATTGTACACAGTTATTTCTTGGTTTATCCACCTTATGATCACTTTGGAAAAAGTTCCACAGTTTCTTAAAAAGTTAAATATACACCTATCATAAGATCCACTTCTGAATATTTACCCAAGAGAAGTGAGACCATATGTCTATACAATCACTTGTGCAATGTTCATAGTAGCTTTATTTATAACATCCCCAAACTGGAAACAACCCAAATGCTCATCAGGAAGTTATACAAATTGTGGAATATTCATACAGTGTAACACTACTAAGCAATAAAAAGAATAAACTAGTGACATATGCAAAAACATGGATGAATCTCAAAATAATTATGAGTAAAAGAAGCTAGACCAAAAAAAAAAAGTACATAATATATGATTGTATTTACATAAAATTCTAGAAAATTGCAGACTAATCTATAGTGACAGAAAGCGGGTCGGTGGCTGCCTGAGGGTGCTGGAAAGGTTGGGAAAGGCAGAGAGCAGTAAAAAGGGAGGGATCTCAAGGGACAGGAGTCAACTTAAGAGTGATGAATGTGTTCATTATCTTAATTGTGGTGATGACTTCAAGGGCGTATACACACGTGTCAAAACTTATCAAATTGTATACTTAGACAGATACGCTATATAGTATAGCGATATAAAAAAAAACATGAATAGGTTGCTGGAAAAAAAAAATATCATTTACAATAGTTTTAAAAGCCTCCATCAAGTATCTAAGAATAAATCTTACAAGAAATGTGCGGGAGTGCTACATTAAAACTACAACACTTTATAGAGAGAAACCTCAAAAGATCTAAATCAATGGTATCATTTACCATGTTCACGGACTAGAAGACTCACTATTATTCATTTACTTTATTTTTTAGATTCCACATATAAGTGAAATCATATAGTATTTGTCTTTCTCTGACTTGTTTCACTTAGCATGGAAGCAAACTCATAGATACAGAGAACAAAATGATGGTTGCCAGATGGGAGGGGGCTTGGAGGGCTGAGTGGAAAAGGTGAAGGAATTAATCTGTAACAAATTGGCAGTTACGAAATTGTCATGGAGATGTAAAGGGCAGCTGAGAGAATATAGTCAATGATATTGTACAAGTCTTGCACTTTGTAAATTTATTCCTTAATATATTTATTTTTTACACTATCGTAAATGGAATTATTTTCTTAATTTCACTTGATCGCGAGTAGACAGAAACACAATTGATTTTTATGTATTTATCCTGTATATTTATTTGTTTAAAGTCATTGAATCTTGCACTTAGGATACATGCATCGCACTGTGTCAGGTTTTCCTAAATAAAAAATTCATCTGTGGTTTTGAAAAAGATGAACAGAACGAGTTATTTGTAGAACGAGGCTGTTCTAATAACGGAAAAGACTAAAGGGTTCTCTAACTGATAAAGCAAAGCTTCTCTCTGAGAGAAAGGGTTGTTCAACAGAGCAGAGCCAGTGGCTGTTAAGGAAAAAACAAAGCCATTCAGTACTGATACTCCAAAGAGTAAAGGCGGCTCAGTAAATCAGTAACTATGGTGTTGTAGAGAGTGTGGGCTATTACTTGCGTTCCCCTGACGTTTACTTTAGGCAATCTCACACACACACACAAAGAGGCATGTGTTTTCCTTTTAAAAAATACATCCTCTTCAAAAGTTTATTGAATTTGCATGTGTCATAACTGATGAGCACTCAAGTTCTGGGAACCCTGGACCCTGCATTCCATTTTCTATCGTTTGCATCTTGAGGCACCTTAAGAATGACTAGAGCATCTTCACAGCCTCTTTAATCGCAACTCAAATACTGAGACTCTGCTCTTTGGGCATTATCAAGAGAAGTGTCAGCTATCAGTCAAACAGACAAAACTCTTCTGGTGCAGAACTTCTTGTGGAAATATAACAACTGTTAATAAGTTTTCCTAACTACTGAGATAGAAGGGTCCATCCCTTACAGCTGCAAAACACATTTCATTTCTCCTCAAGGCCTCGCGATATTAGCACATCTAATGACCACTTAGTACCTATGCAGTGTTTCCCGTGACTTTTAGAGTTGACAAGGAAAGCACCAAGACTCAGCTTCTTGGAGATACTGGTCTTTGAGCTCCTGTACATGAAATTAAAGGGAAGCAGATCAGACTGGACAGAATGGGCTACATGGGCCTCGTTCTTTCTCGCATGGACATGATGATTCGTCTTCAAAGGTATTAAGCCTCATCAGGTCTTAGCCTAAGAAAATCCTGAGAGAAACCAGCCAACATTTGTTTAAGACATCTGTTTTCTAGTCTTCTAATGTGACCTGCTATCATGTAAATAATCTGGATAGTCCTGGGATGATTATAAATAATCACCCTTCAGGTACTTTCTATAAAAAAATCGTATTAACGGTTGTTGAGTGACTGTGTTCTATTCATGCACTGTTTTGGTGCTTCTATGCATGATCCTTAGTTTAACAAAATTCGACAACAATGAAGAAAAAAACCACTTTATGTCCCAAGCCAATTCAATAAGTGTGTTCATTAAACAGACATCTAAAACATCATTCACATATACACATTCCAATATTTTTTCTCAATATCTTTTAAGCTTCCCCAAAATTAGCGTAAAGGCATCAAGACCCACCATCACAGTCCTGTCTTGATTTTCTCATTGAAGGACGAGTGAAGAAAATTCCATATCTGTCATCTAAAATCTATTAGTAAGGACTTTGGCTAAGCCTCGAAACTAAGATGTCACAGATCAATTACACAGGAATGAGCAGACCCTGGCTTCCTGCCAGGAGCAACACACACAGATATAAAGAATTGCTGTTCTGAATATAGTTAGAGAAAACACAACATTTACCTTTGTAGGGATCTGAGACTTACGAAACTAGTAGTAAAAGCTATATGTCAAAAATAAGCACTTGGGTTTTGGGGAGTCAGTGAAAGTCCTGTGTATCCTCGGGGTGACGTTGCTTTAGCTGGCTTATCCGAATGTGCTGTCCTCTCTTACCTCTGGCAGTGTTGGGCAGAAGTATGGGGCGGAGTTAAATCTTTCATCTTCTCCCAAGGCCTCCAGAAAAAGAAATACTGACATGTTTAAAGGAAAAGAGCCTGTAGCCATGTCATCTGCAGGCTCGATTTTACAGACAAGGAAACGGAGGAAAGATTGAAGGTGACTTAGCTTAAATCTTCAAAAGGGCCACCATCCCTTCTCTCCTGTGCATCATTTAGACATGATGCCCGGAAGTTTCACAGGCGAGACTAGGACTTGGGTCCTCTGCAAATGAGTTGAAACAAATGCAAAAATAACTTTTCTTAATTGTACGATAACAAAACAGCAGAGGATCGTGGACAGTAAGAATCAGCATATTCCATTCTCAGACCATCTGATCCCTGTACCATGACCCTCTGAGGAATTTCGGGTACACCCACATGAACTGGCATTTGTCCCAAATGCAATTGCCATCCCTCAGGACAGACTACTAAGATAAGGCTCTCTGTGCTTCACAAATGGCTTTGGGATTTGCCAGCGACACACAGCTAGACATGAACCGGCTTGCTTTGAACAAAACTGCTCAAGAACAGACCTCTCAGGTAGCAGCCATCTCCAGTCTTAATAGAAAATGAAACTAAGCTAAAAATAACTTTCCTACTGTGTGGATTGTGAGATATATGTTAGATATATTTATGTTGGATTTATGTTGGATATATAGCTCTTAATATTCTTAAATGAGAAAATATGCTGACATATAAATATTTACATGCTTATGTAGATGTATCATTTAAGAAATTTTGCATTTCTTTTTGAGTAAGTAGGTTTATACTTTAGCCGATTTATATTAACGAGAAGAGTATATGCAATCCCGCTGAATGATGACTTTCTAGGAATAAAATTAACTTTTGAATTGTCACTAAAACAACTAAGTTCAATCTTCCCTGGCTGAAGAAAAAGACCGATATCCTTTCTAAGACACCAAAAATATTGAGAACCCTCTTACCAAAAAGTTTACATTAGACAGGAGATTTACAAAATATCAATTTTCCAGCTCTTGGAGCAAAAGCAAATTTCCAAGCAATACATCTTATTCTATGTTGAAACAATGAATTTAACAGCATACGCAGTAATTATTTTCTGGAAGTTGGGATATAAATACACAGCACTTGGACTAGAGTTTGCAGAGATAATGGTTTCTCCTATTTTTCTCATTTTATGATTCAACAATATTGAATGAAAGATTCATTCTGTTATTACTATTCTATATGTAGTGCATATTTTTACTGATAGTGAGTAATCATACAGGTCACAATAAGAGGAATGTGTTCGCTCAAAATGTTCATGACTCATAGCCCATGACTATGGAGTGAAAACGTTTTATTGCTGCCACCTTCTGGAGATTCAGTCTCTGCAATATTGACTAGATGATTTTAAAACTCAAATTGCCTCTAAATAATTAACCTCAGTTATTGAAAAAGCCAATGCTGCTGCATTTGTTGCTCCAGGTGTGCTCTAGGGGGACACAGGGAACCTTTGGCTTCCTGAAATATGAATGGAGCATCATAAAGGATTGGTTATAATAGAAAGCATCATTTCTGCTCTGTCTTATAAAAGACTGTAATTGCTACTGAACAGAACACAGCTTGTTGTAAAAACACCATTCTGTCTTTTCTCTTTCCTTTGGCCATTTAAGTCAGAAATAGAATCAGTGCAGTTACAAAAGAAGTCACCTGGAGACTGGTAGGAGAAGTAGAGATGAGAAACAGGCTGGTTCCACAGTCACATGTAGGGATATCTCAGCTGTAGAGGTTCCTGCCCTAGGAGCGAGGGGTCCCAGCCCCACATTGAGTTCCCAGCCCAGGGTTCCAGTGCTGGGAATAGAAGTCCCTACAACTCTGCTGTGAGAACCAGCAGAGACTGTGGCTGAGTGAGACAGAGGGAGACTGGAGTCCCAGGTGTTCTTCTTAAAGTACCCGCCCACAGACTTACTCTACGATGGACTCACTTGCTGATGGACTCACTCGCTCTGAGCTCCAGTGCTGAAACAGCATCCTCAAAGGTGCCAGAGAAATACGGGGAGCAGCTAAATTGTCTGGCATCAGGGCGAGGGCTGGAGAGGCAGCTTCCTCCCAGACAGAAGCACTGGCAGAAGCCATTGTTCCTTTGCTGTGCCCCTCTCTCAGCATGTAGATGCAGGTGGCCATCATAACTGAGTCTCCATCAATTGGCTAACACTGGTCGTCCTGCCCTGGTGATTCCCTCAGACCCTGCCCCTACCAACTTGCGGGTCCACCCAAGATGCCTCCAGTGGCTTTTCCATATAAACAGCCTGTCTTGGCTCATGCTGCAGACTTTCCTAAAATCTCTCGAAGGTTCACAAACACCGAACAAGCAGCATCTGGCCTCAGTGTGCCTCGTGCCTCTTGCCAAACAGCCCCAAGCTGGGCACTAACAGCAACTGGCTCAGTTTGCAGCTTAGCTTCTCCCAGGCACCTCCAAGCCTAGCACAAGTGTCAAACATCTGAATATTACTTTGTACCAAATGGCCCTGGGCAGGGCACAGGCAGCAGCTGACCTTGGCTCCAGAACTAACACACCCAGTGGCCAGCTTCAGACCACACCAGAGCTCCACCCAACCACCTCGACAAACAACACACCCAAAGGGTAGATTCAACAAGCACCCAGCCCTGTTAAAGGGAATCTTGCTCTGTCGGGTCAGCCCCTATACAACACGGCCAGTCCTCACAACCAACCAGCCCGCGAAGGTCAGTCCCTCCACTGATGTGCCAACAACAATCAAAGTTCAACTATAATGAGAGGGCACACACAACCCACCCAAGGGACCCACCTGGAGCACCCAGTTCAGAAGACCAGGGAGACTGTGCCACTGGACCCCACCAGGACACCTGCTACATAAGGCCACTCTATTAAAACTGGGAGACTTAGCAGCTCTATCTAATACATAGAAAGAAACAGAGGGAGGCAGTCAAAATAAGGAGACAGAGAAACACGTCCCAAATGAGAGAACAGAACAAAACTCCAGAAAAAGAACTAAACGAAATGGGGATGAGCAATCTACCGGATGCTCAGTGATGTCAGTGAGAACTTCAGGAAAGAGAAAAGAAACATAAAAATGGAGATAGAAAATATAAAAAAGAATCAGTCAGAAACAAAGCTTACATTAGAGGGAATCAACAGTCGATTAAATGAAGCAGAGAACCTAATCAGCAACTTAGAAGACAAGTTAGTAGAAAACACCCTATCAGAACAGCAACAAGAAAAAAAAATTTTTTTAAATGAGGATAGTTTAAGGGGCCTCTGGGACAACATCAAGTGTAACAACATTTGCATCAAAGGGGTACCAGGAGAGGAGAGAGAACAAGGCATTAAAGACCTATTTGAAGAAATAATGATGAAAAATTTCCCTAACCTAGCAAAGGAAATAGACATACGAGCCCAGGAAGTTCAGAGAATCTCAAACTAGATAAACCCAAAGAGACCCAAACCATGACACATCATAATTAAAATACCAAAATGTAAAGATAAAGAGAGAATCTTAAAAGCAGCAAGAGGAAAGCAGTTAATTACTTACAAGGGAATTCCTATAAGACTGTGAGCTTGATTTCTCAACAGAAACTTTGTGGGTCAGAAGGGATTGGCCTGAATTATTCAAAGTGGTGAATAGTAAGGACCTATAACCAAGATTACTCTCCCAGCAAAGCTATGATTTAGATTCGAAGGACAGAAAAAGAGCTTCCCAGACAAGAAGAAAGCTAAAGGAGTTCATCACCACCAAACCAGAATTATAAGAAATGTTAAAGGGACTCCTGAAAGAGGAAGAAGAAAAAAATGATCAAAAATATGAATAATAAATGGCAATAACTACATCTCTATCGATAATTACTTTAAATATAAGTGCATTAAATGCTCCAATCAAAAGACATACGGTGGCTGAATGGATAAGAAAACAAGACCGTATGCTGCCTAGCAGAGACTCACTTCAGATCAAAAGATACACACAGACTAAAAGAGATGGAACAAGACATTTTATGAAAATGTAAACAAACAAACAAACAAAAAGCTGAGGTAGCAATATTTATACCAGACGAAATAGACAAAGGCTCTAACAAGAGGCAAATAACCCAGTAATTCCACTTCTGGGTATTTATTCAAATAAACCGAAAACACTAATTAGAAAAGACATATGCATTCATGTATAACAGCCTAGACACAGAGGCAAACTGGATGTTCATCAATGGATGAATGAATAAAGAAGAGAGGGTCCATATACATAATTTAATGTCACTCAGCCATCAAAAAGAATAAAATCTTGCCATCTGCAACAGCATGGATGGACCTAGAGGGTATCATGCTGAGTGAAATAAGTCAAACAGAGAAAGACAAATACTGTATGGTTTCACTTATCTGTGGGATCTAGAAAACAAAATAGATGAACAAACAGAATGGAAACAAACTCATAGAGAACGTTTTGATAGAAGCGGGGTTGTGGGGATGAGTGAAAAGGGGGAAGAAATTGAGAAGTACAAATTGGCAGAAACAAAATAATCATGGGGATGTAAAATGCGGCATAAGGAATATAGTCAATAATATTCTAATAAGTATGTGTGGTGTCAGATGGGTACTAGATTTACTGGGATGATTTTTCTGTAAGGTATGTAAATGACTAATGACTATGTCGTACACCTGAAACATATACTATTATATGTCCATTATAATTGAAAAATAAAAAATTATTTTAAAAAAAGACTTAGCATAAGACCTGACAAAATCCTTTCCCAGGTCCCAAGGCCCTGCCTCTGCTTGTCTCTGAGTACAGTAGCTGGAAATTATAATTGAAAAATAAAAAATTATTTTAAAAAAAGACTTAGCATAAGACCTGACAAAATCCTTTCCCAGGTCCCAAGGCCCTGCCTCTGCTTGTCTCTGAGCACAGTAGCTGGAACAAGCCACCACCGCCTGTCCGCCACAAGGGGGCGCATGCTCTGTGCCTGAACTCCGCGAGGATCCCCAGCCCCGAGGGCGGGATATTCACAGGGCTGGAGAACTGATCTGCTGCGCCAGTTCTCATCATGCCGCATTGCTCGATAGGGTTCCGTGGTCAAAATCGTCATCGTCATCGTCACAATCATCATCCGTGGTGCTTCCTCTTCCTCCCTCTGTGCCGTTCAGAGCCCATCGTTCAGGAGAGCTCACTCTACCGCCGGCTCCCGGGGCCGGCTCACTCTGACCATCACTCTCCTCCGTTTGGCCTCTCCTAACTCAGTGACAACACAGGACACATTCTCAGAGGCCCAGCGTGTAGTCACCAATCCACTTCGCAAAGCTTCAGCTGTTACTGAAGGCAGATCCTCCACTGAAGGAAAGTGACGGGTGAAACTCCCACCATAGGAAGTCGCCCAAGAGAGAACTCACCCTGGAAATAAACGGACAGATGCTCCTGGATTCATCAAGTCACCATTCCAGGTCCAGGACCTCAACAACCTGTGTTCCAAGGGGGGAAATATGTAGGATGAGCAGCGTTTGCCTCTGTGCCCACTCCATCTCCTCCTTACCCCATCACCTCTCCCAGTGAGCATTGACTGGCCGATGTCGTTAGCGGGTGAACGGGAAGGAATAGTGAGGGCCTGAATTCTCGAGGCAATTTTGTTTCGTGGGAGGAAGACACGGATGTGAGAAAACGTTGGAAGGAAGGACAAACATGCTCCGTTGAGAAAAGATAGAATCAGACGGATCTACGGATATAAACCTGGCTGACTTGGAGGGGGAGAGTGCCTGGGAGGGAAGCAGAGAAGTCAGCAGAGCTAGTTTGATGAGAAAGACGGCATGTTCGCTTTGAAACGCGATGGTTTCAGGTGACTGCAAGATGTCAGTGTCATTGATCGGCAGGCATTTAGGCATGAGTCAGAGTGAGAGGTCGGGCTAGAGACGGTATTTGGGAACAATCCTTATGAAGGCGAATTCAAGCCGTAAGAGAAGCGGAGATGAGAAAAGTCACCCCGTGATTTAATTGGATTGCAAAGGTCATTTCCACCAAGCGCCCTTGGTCCGTGGAGAATAAGCCAAGGAAAGGGCATCATGAGGCAGAGCGGGTGGCCAACAGCCTTCCTTCTGAGCCATGGCTATGAGCCTTGAGGCTGGAGAAGGGGGAGACGGGTGTGAAAAGGCGGGGAAGGCGAGTCTTGGGAAAACTGGGGCTTCATCCCAGTTTAATTCGGCGCTGGAGGGGAGACGGCGGGGTGGTTTTGCGTTCTTGTCTGTGCCTTCTGGGAGCCCCCACCGAGCTTCATTCCCAGGCACATGCGAAGGTCTTAGAGGCCCTAAGCACCAAAAACGTTACGGTGCCACATGAAGGGACAAGTTTCCCAACCAAGCAAGACACAGAATGCTCGTATACTGAAATCTAAATAGCCTTTTCCTATATTTTTATTGCAAAATCAGGACTTTCGTAGGTTATTTTCATTTTTGTGCCTCTTTGTTGCCCCACCTCAGAGCCTCATATGCCTTCTAGAAAACCCAGCACTGTCTTTCACCAACGGCCCTGTTTCTCTCATTTTCCTTGAGAGTCCGGGGCTCTCTGCTCGGCTCACCCCTGCCGCCCCAGGCTGGCCTTGGCGCTTTCCTTACTGGGTCAGGCTCTGCAGGGTCCATATTTCAATCCAACACAATCAGTGCTGGCTGCATGCCTGAGCAATCTCAGCATGTGAGGCGTGACACAAGGCCTGTGTCTCTGCAGATGTCACCTGTGTTCCTTGTCATGGATGAGCTGCCCCCCTGCGGCCCCACTTTGTCTCCACGCCCCCATACACTGCGAAGCTGATTTGTTGGAGTCGCTTCTTGCTTGGAGTAGCTGCACGCTGCTCGCCGCACCTCCTGCCATCTCTAAAGCTGGGCTGAGCACTGTCCCTCTGTAGCCCAGTAGACATTTGTCTTTCGACTGCCTGGTGACACATCTTGGTCTCACCTACTTCTCAGGAACATTTTCTGTCCCCGAGCCAATGCTGCAGACGAACACTCCCGATGGCACCTGTTCAATGTCAAGTTTCATCCTGTAAGGTCAGGGAACAACTCTGTTTCTATACATGCTAATGATCTTATTTCAGCAAAATGTATTAAGTACAATGTGTTGGCAACACTTAGAAAGCCACGAGTTTGTGAGAATGTCTGGATATGTATTTAGAAATCACAAAATAGACGTTTTGCCAGCCAATTTACTCAGGGGAAGCAGCAGCATAGCAGAAAAAGCTCCAAGCTAAGGATTCAGATCCCAGTTCTGCGACTGATGGGCTCTGTGACCGGTGATGAGGCCTCTCTCCACCTCCCTTCTTCATTCGAAAATAAGGGACTTAGACTAGATTTTTTGCTATGGGTCCTGTAAGTTATACCGTGCTGGGATTTTTTTTTTTTTTTAATTGCTACCTTTTTATGTGATACGGTTCAACAATTAAGAACTCCGAATTTCTTCTTTGCCATGGGTATTTGATGTGTTAATGGAAACGCCGATTCCCCACAGACCATCTTTGCAGATAAGCTTGTATGTTATGGAGACGTCAAAGCAGGAAATGATCTGCTGTAACATTTGCAGGCAGCTTCGTCTCTTTTTGCAGAATCGTGATGTTCCAGGTGCTCCTGTGAGCGAATCCCAGAGCCGGCGAAGGGCGTGTCTGCCCTAACTCACACAGCGCGTGGTTCCCAGAACTGCCATGAGGGCCACAGCCCTGGGCTGGGGCAGCCAGCAGTGACGGCACCAAGAGCTCTAGCACGAGCTCTCTTCTCCCTCCCGTGCACGGCCATCTCCCGGGCCAAACGGGACGCCTAAGAGCTGGCTCGGAATCGGCTGAAGCCTTAGTCGCTCCTTTTCCCTCATTCCCCACCCATTTCCCAAATTTGGGCAGTTTGGCCTTTTAAAACCTCATTCCTGGACAAGAGGGAGACACATGACCACCCCCTAAAGGCCATTTCCCTCAGGGCTTTCCCCAGGCACCTCTTGCTCTAGGTCAAGAAATCAAACCCATGGATTTAATTTCCCCCCTTTTAAAAGTAACTTCTAAATACTCAGAATTTTGGCACAGTCATTCAATATATGAACGAGACTTGAAAACCGCATCAATGAAGCACAGTAAAATACATCCTAGACCCCGGAGGTCGTAGTGTACGTCATATCTTCCCTCTCTCTCTCTTCTCTTGTTCATTTATTCATTCAACAAACATTTCGGAGCCCTTCCATATACTGAGGTTTCAAAGATGATAGGAGAGACACAGGCATACAAGCTAAGAAAAGCTGCCCAGTTCTTACATTATTCAAAAAGCAAAGGAAAGGAAAACAGAGAAAACCCCCAAAGCTCTCGTAATAAATTAACCCATCCCCTCATTCATGAATATTCATTGACTGAACGCAGGCTTTGGGAATAGAGAGGTTAATGACACGTGGCCACCACCAGGTGTAAGATGAGACGGATCACCTAGGAGGTTACAGACTCGGCCCAGTCAGTTCACACTCCATTGTCCTCTACTGGAAGCTGAGAGGCTGGTCCTCAATCCCCACGTCTCTCTAAGCCTTGGTCCCAGCATTCCTGGCAGCTGAAGAAAACAGCCCTATGACCTCAACATCATCACTACGGCCAATCTGAAGCAGCACTCAGAGAATTCGAGTGGCAGAGGCAAGATGGAGGCTGCTGGAGGTACCTGCTGTCCACACATGCGGTCATCATTCCACCCGATGCAGACCAAGGACCCCATCCTGGAGGTAATACCTCAGAGGCTATCAAGCGGGTGAGCGGGAGAAGGAAGAGATCACATGCTCCTTGGACCCTAGGTCACCCCTACCCCTTTCCATGAGCTGAGAAGATGAAGGCGATGGTCGGGCAGGAGCTGGGAAGGAGGGAAGAGGAAGCGGGACCAGCGGGGTTGCCATGACGCCGTGCAGTCGTGATGGGTGACTGCAGTGCTCTGCATTCGTGGAGTTGAAGCGATACCTGTTTTATTTTCATGGACGGGATTGTAATCAAAACACAGGCAGTCCTGCTACACCGTAGATCCTCAGTAAATATTAGTGGGTAGAAGATCAAACGAGCATTTTTCACGGATTAAAAACAAATGAACAAATGAACAAAGCAGGGTTTAATTTGAGTGCTAGGGGACCCCAGAGATAAGAGCGATGATTTTGCAACCTAATTCAGGAAGGCTTCCTAGAAGAGAGATGGCATTTAAACTAGGCCTTGAAGGATGAATGAGAGTTCACCACATGAATAACAGCAGGAAAGGCGCTCCAGGTCACAGGAGCACCACGTGCAAGGCTCGAACTGGTGAAAGCACTAGTTCGTAGATTGGTGAGAACTTAGACCTAATGAGGACACAAGATATGGGAGGAGACAGGTGGACGGTGATACTGAAGAAGCTAAGTTTTCAGTGTGACCTTTGAACTTTCTTCTGTAAGAGCTAGACGTCAACCGAGGCTTTTAACGAAAGAGGGGACAGTTAGAATTGATGTTTAGGAAAATTATTCCAGTAGGGATGTACAGGGTGAACCCAAGAGCAGAGATGCTGATAGCAATGAGTCCAGTTCAAAGGCTGCTGTCTTGCCAAGAGGTGGTCTGGTAATGACCCAGAATAAGTCGTGGTCAATTTGTGGAACAAATCTGAGATACCGTTGCCATAATTTGGAACAAATTGGATAAGGAAGGTGAAAGATGAGAGTAGGAAACTTTGTGGGAGAAGAAAATGAGTTCCATTTTGAACATGTTAGATTTGAAATGCCCGAGGATATCTCTGAGGATGCGGAAATACAGAAATGTGACTGTAACTCAATTGAGAAAGAAAGCAAGATATTGATTTTGAAGTTGTCGGTGTATGGTGGTAGTTATAGCCCTCCGAAGTGGATCACGGGGCTCAGCGTAAAACAAGGGGAAGGGACACGTTTCTGGGTAATGAATTAGGAGAGGGGTCAACAGGAGGTGACAGACCTGGAGTTAAGGAGGAAAATCAAGAAAAAAGGGAGGCAGATTGAAGGCAGGGAACTGCTTCAAACCACCGAATAGAAGGAAAATCATGCAAACCCTGGTCAGGATGACACGGCCGGAAGTTGAGGTCTTCAAGGCAGTGGGCAGACAGGCAGCCCACTCGTGCACACACGCGCACACACATACACACGCACATGCACACACGCACACACTTGCCTGCACACACACACACACACATGCACAACACACACACCATGTACCACATTGTCTTACACACGCATGCACACAAGCACGCTCATGCACACATGCAGACACTCATGCACACACATACACACGTGCACACATGCAGACATGAAGACATGCACACACGTGAACACACGCACGATGTGCACACACACACATTTGAGGCCACACAGCAAGGCCTTGCTGGACGCTCTGAAGGGACAGGCTTCCATCCCACTTGGACCAGTTTATCGCAGCCGTGGATCGTGGCCCTCAAGACTCACAATCAGAGATGCGTTAGTCACAGTTCTCTGAACAGAGCTCATGCCTGACACATTGGAAAAGTCAGAAGACACTTACGGGGCCGGTGTTGAGGACTGGCAGGGGGTCTGCCTTCCCATCCCTATATGCCGACCTTCATTTTACCCCCTCCGCAAGACTGGTGCTTAAAATTTTTCTATGGACACTGCAGCCGGCAAGGTCGTAATTCGCATTTGACTCCCGCTCCTTGCTGATCATGCCGTTACCCTCTGTTATTATTAATGCTTTACTTACTATGTAATTCTCCAACTGGGCTATAAGCCTGTCCCACTCAGAATCTGACACATGCACACGTATATACTCAGACATGTGTTTAAACGAATGATTTCCCTAGACATGCGCACAGCCAGGATCCGCTAGGAGTTTTCTAGAAGCCTCTAGACGGAAGGAGGGACCGGGCAGCCTTTGAGAATCAGGTAACTGACAACCAGCACCTCCGTGAAGCTTAGACAATGCATCCTAGAGTCTCTGAGCTCCCAGTGGGATTTCAGGCTGAGAGAAACAGACCCCCACAGCCAGGAAAGCAATTCAAAGATGCCTTGTGCCTGGGAAGTTAAAATACGGAACTCGCCTCATTTCTGGGGGCGTTACTGATTCAGCCATTCCTCATATACTGCAACCCAATCGGTCCTCAAATATCCTGGGTTTGTTAGTAAAATTAGGAAACTAGAACACTTTTTAGCTTGAGACCAAGTAAAAGAAGCGGCAGAAAGGGAGGGAAGGGGGAGGAGAGGCTATGGAGAGGACCACGTTCCCAGACCACGACGCACGTGGCCCCGTAATAGCCCAAACCGCGGCTGTCATCTTTGGCCCGAATCCTTGGGCTTATTTCTTACAAGGGCTGTTGCTGGATGTTTGAAAGCAGGAGGGAGGCTCGGGGCGGCCAGCGTTCTGCTGCAATTCCACGTCGAACTATATCCACGAAAACAGATATATATTTGGGGTCCTTTCAAATAGCTCAGCGTGTCAAACTTCTGTTTCATTTAGCTCTGGAAAACATATAGTGGGGAAAAAAAAACCAGACATTCAATTCAATACAAGTAAAGCAATTCAAACTGAGAGAGCAAGACCAATGGACACCCAAATGTTCCCCGTATTTCAGACAAAACTATTGCTGGAGAATGTGGCTGATGCCTGCGGAAGGGTAGGTGGGCTTCCTTATGCCCCACCCCAGAAGGAGGAAGCTGTGCCCACCGAGCCCAGGGAGGGCTGGCCCCTGGAGGCGTCCCCTGGGCTGGCCCGGGTACTTTTTGTGGCACCCAAGAGCCAGCCGCCAAAAAGGGGGACAAGACAGGGCTGGGCCACCCCTTCCCCTGGCATCTGTCGGGCCAGAGTCAGGGGCAGGCACTTCTCCTACAGAGAGTGAAACACGGCGAGGGAGGACCCTCACTCAACATGTAACACGCAGCGTCATGAGCGAAATAAGAGTTTCACTGCAAACGTGCCGCTCAACGTCTGTGTTCGACCAGCCTCTTTTACTTTGTAGGAAAAGCAGGTGGAGGGGCAGCTTCTAGGACGCCAAATAACCATCCTGAGCAAACGGTTTTCCTTTAACTCATATGGCCTCCCCAAAACCCTCTGAGTCCTGCTCCCTAAAAGAAAAGATGGGATGTGAGGTGTGATTAGCAGCTTAGAAACCGTCCCCTCCCCGTCCCGTGTGCAACGGCTGGTGATAAGCGCCCCAGCTTGGTGAGAGGGGGAGGGGGTCAGACCAGGTGGGCTGAGATCCGGTCTTGGCTCCGTGTGTGTGTGTGTGTGTGTGTGTGTGTGTGTGTGTGTGTGTGTGTGGCGGACAGGTCCTTAACTTCCGGAGCCAGTGGTTCTCAAACTCCAGTGTACTTATAAGTCATCCGGAGAGTTTATGAAAAATGCCAATTCCTGAACCCCATCCCAGACTTTCTGATTAGGATCAGGAACCCGATTTTTAAATAAGTGCTCCCTGTGGGATTCTGATGTTCTGATGTGGGCGATGGGTGAACCATAATTTGAGAAAAACTGCCGCTGATTTCTCATGGGTTAATTTACAATAATACTGTGTCCTTCCCCAGACCTCGAGGCCTCGGTGGGAAGAAAGGAGACAATCTATGTAAAATCACACAGTAAATTTACTACTCTACAGCTATTATTTCCCATAGAACCTTTTGTATCCACCACTAAAACAGCCTGCATTCTTCACTGGGTGTCTAGAGTGTGTGGGTAGAGAGTCTTTTGTGATTTTTATGTCACACTCTGCATTCTAATTTCACCATCGTTTTTATGCGTTTTTTTTCCCCTTCATTTTTTTTTTTCCCCAAAGTCAAATGTTTCTTTGAATCTCGCGTTTTATGTGCTATTCGTTGTCACATCTTGATGCAGTTGGGCTGTCGATCCCATCGTGAAGGCAGAGCTGTCAGTAACAGAGGTTTGCGATAGATTGGGGACACCACAGCCACGCAGGATTCCTCCGGGGACTTTACCCAGGCTCTGGGACTTGTCCTCACTGTGGCCTGTGCTGCTTTTACTTATGCACTCACCGTCCCTGAGCCCACTGCCCTGTGACTGCCTCTGCCCCTTGCTTGACACCGTCCATTACCGGTCACTCAGCACGGGGCCACACCTATGGGCTGGCCTTTCTGAAGGCACCTTCCTGGGGGTCTTGATGGGGAGCACGATTTAGACCAGACCTTATTTCTGTTCTTCTCAAACTTGCCAACACATGATACACACAACATCTGAGTAGGACTTTTTGTTTTTGTTTTTGTTTTTTTGAATTCTCATCTTTTCCTCTTGTTCTAATTCTAATCTGCTGGACCGTTTGCTCCAGCATATCAGCCAGCGAACGGGCTGAAATAAATGTTTGCTGAGTGGACAAATCGATGAATCAATAAGTGATACCGAAACACAAAGATCAATGAATAAATAAGTCACTGATGTCATAGCTAACTCCTAGAGCTATGTGGGGTCAAGGTGGGGGTGAAGTGTGCCCTCAACCCTAACACAAAGTATAAATGGCACTGGGGGCTGCTTACACTGGAACTTGGGAAGACTATGTGATATCACCCGCTTTAAGTAATTGTCATTTTCCCGTTTTAAAATGTATGTTCACAGATTCCTCTTTCTTTCGATCACACTCTTTTCTGCTACTTTGTGGCTGGGATGCCTGTGAGCTAGTTAGTTGGTGCCAACATACAGACAGGCCTGATGGTTCCGTATTCCTGGATTTTGGGAGAAGGTTTTAGCCAAGAAAATTATGCCATCCTCATAAATTAATGGGATATCTCTGGCTTGGGCATTTTGGAACAAAAGTCTGGTTGTAGAGTGTGTCCCAATCACTCGTGCGGTGTGCAAATTCATTCACACCCTCCTCACACCCTTACTGAGGGCTGACTACATGCAGAAGCTCCGGCAGAGCAAGAGTAGAGGGATTCAAGAATGACCAAAGCTGCCATCTCTAAAGAAAAGCAGACGAGTCCACAGGCAAATACGACAGCCTGTAACATAAGGCTCCATTTTATTGTGTTTCTTCTGGGAAAAAGAGGACTCTCCTCGCTGTGTCCTGACAGTGGAGAATGACTTTGAAACTCTATTCATGCAAGACACTTACTGGAACACTCCCACGGTGGGAGGCGTATTCTTGAATCAGAAGAACAAGAGGCAGACGGAGCAGACAAGAGCTGGGATCCTCTGTGGGGACAGAGTCCATCTTCTGTTGCTGCCACGCAAGAGAGCTGGGCAGTCAGTGGGAAGGGGAGGGGGCTTCCTATGGGCTGCACTTCCGAGGCTAAAGGAGACTTGAAACTAAAAAGCAAGATCTGGTATAAAACTTCGTTTGGAAGAGGATGTTGAGACAGCATGATTTTCGCCTCCTGGCTTCCCAAACTTGGCAAAACCTGGGAGCTTGTCAGAAGTGCAGAATCCCAGGTCCACCGCCCACCCCAGAGCTGCAGAATCAGAATATGCATTTTAGCAAGATCTCCAGGTGGTCCGTAAGCACATAACCCTTTCAGCAGGGCTGGTCTAGATCTGGAGGGAAGATACAGCCTGAGAAAGAGCAGGAAAGAAGATAGAGCCCAGGGTAAGACAGAGATGAAGAGCAGGGTACTAGGAAGGTGTTGCTGTAAAGGACAGCCTGAAGGATGAGGACATCCTGTGCTAGGTAAACCTCTCATTGTTTTTCCTGCGGTCCTCACATCCTGATAGCATCTCTCTTAAGAACTCACACTTATACGGAGCTAGACCCCCTCCCAAGCACTTTACCTATCAACTAATTTAACCCCCACAGCAATCTATTAGGCAGTGAGTAATATTATCTTCATTCAGCAGGTGATAAAGCCGAGGTGCGAGGCTAGGTGACTTCCCCTAAGCCCACGCAGCCAGCAAGTCTCAGAAACAGGATTCGACGCCAGGCGGTGTTGAACGCCAGGCGGTAGACTTTACCATCGTGTTCCTATGCCTCGAAGGATCTCACGCTGTTCGCTCTTGTTTTCCTTGGAGTGTTTCGTTTGTTTGGTGACTATTACACCATCCCAACTACCCTTCTAGGGAGACGTGAAGAGAAAGAACAGGTGCGTCCTGGACCATTCCCTCCTCCGATCTCTTGCCCTCCCGCCTGTCATCGTAACGTGCAGCCTGGCAGGCCACGGTCCGAATTCAGTCCACAGAGCGTTTTGCTTCACCAGAAGTCTTTTAAAAATCAGACACTTCCACACAAAAAATCTACGTTTTCGCGTTTGCTCTCTCTCCGTCTCCTGAGGCTGCATACCTGGCTGTCGTACTCGTTCACACTCTGCCTCCATCATGAAGTGACATCTGTTCCCTTTCATGTCCGCCTCTAAGCTCTGAGCCCCGTGCTTATCGCTCTGGGCATTCGCGAGGGGGAGCCTAATGGAGAGGAGGGTGGAAGCCGGGACCCAGAAGGAGGAACTCGGGAAGTGGCAGCAGGAGAATCCACGGGAGAATCCTTGAGGCTGAGTTAGGAGGCTTTTGTAAACTGGCTGCAAAGCAGGGTGCTCCGGTGACACATCCCGACTTCGGAGCGAGCCATGGGGATACCCCGCTCCTCTCTGAGTCAAACCGCACGTCGTAGTCCAGGGAAGCTTGCCATGTTCTCTCAAGTAGCTGATTTCTTAATAAGCGAATTCATTTTCCACCGTAGCATTCTCTCCCCTTCATTCGCCATCTGTCCTTCTGAGGATATATTAATGGATCCCTTCCAAGACGTTCACAGGTTTCGAAGTGGGAGAAATATGTGCAAAAACGCTTCCCTGCCAGGAGGATTGTTCTGTTTCCCACCCTCGCCCGGGGCCAGCGCAGACGTTCTCACCTGCTCCCCGCTTCTCAGAAGTGCAAGCATTCGTGATGCGTGGACGCAACACTAAAGTAGACTTTGTAAAGGAATATGGTCCTGCTGTCTTCAAGGACAATACCAGTTCATCTGGTTCCACTGTGATTTCCCGCCGGAAAGACCAAAGTCTCCATATTTCCCACCCGTCAGTCGGATTCTGGAATACAGTTATGATGATAAAAGTTTTAACATATTGGCTACTAGTAGTTAAGTTTGAAAAACGAATCTCTATTTAAAGCGAGTGATTATTTTAGTCCACTTGAGAGAATTGCGTTAATTATCGTAAATATTCTTGCAACTCTTTTTTCTCCTGGGAAAATAACCAAAGGGGAAATCAGATTCGCATTGTAATTTCTGAAAGGAAGAAAAAGGAACTTCCCGTTGTGGGACCCTTAGACCTTGTCGAACCTTAAACGTGGCATTGTACCCTTTCTCTCTCTCTCTCTTTCTCCTTCAGCTTCTCCCTCTTGCTTCTTCCTTCCTTTCTCAAATGTATGTTGTTTACCAAGCCTTAAAACTTGAATTCGGTAACATTGATTCCTTTTCGTTTTATCCTTTTTAAAGCTCTCGTGCTGTAGCTTGCAATAGCTCCCTTCCGTTTCATCCTAAACACTCGTGACGTAATCGCCACTGTCCTGGCCTTCGCTAGCTCCCACCCGGGCCTCAGTTTGCTGGCCGATTGCTTCTCGTTCTTACTCCGAGTTGCTTAAAAGGATAGAGGAACTGATTTATTATTTGGTTTCTTAGGTGACATATTATGTTAATCCCTCTGAAAAAGATGGTTATTTAAAAAAAGTAACAATGGCAGTGCCAGACCCCGTTTTGAATGTGTCTGTCTTATACTTGTTCTGAAGCTCTGTGTTTTAAATTTACAAGTCAATCCAATAGGCATGATAATTTATAATAAGTCAGCTCTTAATCACACGATTCAGACAAATTCAAATAATTTAACTAACGCTTATTTTAATATCCTTTAGGGATGTAGTTTTCATTATTTTTTCCAGTAATCATCATCACCATCATTTCATACACCACTAGCATAGCACCTGAGCGTGTCTAAAAAGATTTGATATGCTTAATCCGACTTGCACCTCCCAAGCACCCTGTGAAGCAGGTGAAATTATTTTCACTCATGGAGAGGGAAGCAGAAATGCAGTAAGTAAGATGAAGGAATTTATATGGGAGAAACGACAAATGACAGGGCTGAGGTTTGAAGCTGAGCCTTTCCGTGTACATGGTAAAGTGTCAATATTAGATAGATAGATAGATAGATAGATAGATAGATAGATAGATAGATAGATAGAGATAGAGATGATATAGATATAGGTATAGGTATGGATTTGGATATGGATATGGATGTAGATAGATATATAGACATAGCTATGAACATGGATATGGTTATAGATACAGGTATAGGTATAGGTAAAGGTAAAGGTATAGGTATAGGTAGGTACATATAATATCAAGAGCTCTGCCCTGAGACTTTCTGGATATGAACTCTGACCTTGCCATCTACCACTCAGGTAAACTTGAACCAGTTACTACTTAATCTCTTTGTGCCTCTCTTGTCATCTGTAAAATGGAAATAATAACATCTACATCATAGGGTCATTATAAGGATAACATAAGTTAAGCCACGTGGAGCACAGAGAACAGCACAGAGAGCACCACGCGGTGGTTATGGTGAGCTCGCGGCTGCCTCTCCGGAAGCTACCCCTGCTGGCGACTGTTCAGCTACACGGCGGTGTCCACACCAGGATCGCATGATGGGGTGGCCATAGCTAAATGACCAGGAAAATGGAAAACTCGGCAGGAATTCTAGATATCCGTTTCCCTTAGCTCTCTTCAAAATGCCACCCGGGCCAGAAGCAGCAGTAGTTTGGGATCCAAATGTTTAAAAAGCTGGCGAGGGTTATATCTGTTAATTGTTTGTGGAAATCGCATGTCGATGGAAAGAGCCTCCATTACTGCAGGCTCTTATCTCCTGCAGGGTTAAGCATCTCTCTTGTCTCTCTTGGTCTCCTCCGTGGAAGGCAGAGCGACAATGGCTTCCATTTCCACTTCAATCTTCCCACAAAGAACAGTCACGTCTGATAAGGCAAAACGCTAACATATTTCAAAGCTCCCATTACATAATTCAAAGAGAGTTTAGGAGCTTTTTTAAATTTCTCTTTAAATTATTCATAACACAGATCTTTGAAATATTTAAACTCCTTTCTCACGTAGTCAAAAGAGAATGCTGATGGAGAGCTCTCTGTGCTCGCCTAAAAGACAGGGAAGGTGGGTGTGCTCGGGGTGGCCGCAGGCGGGGGACCGCTCTCCCCCAAGAACCTTCAAAGACTTCCTTCTGCACGCTCTACTTTCCGAAACTAGGGGTGTTTTCCTTTTGAGATCAAGATTTTACCAAATGGGATTTCTTTTTTCCTAACGTTGTTCTCAAGGAACAGCCTTTAACAAAACATAAGCAAACCCGTGAGGACGAGGACGCGGAAGTGTCCTCCTGCAGCAAGGCGAAAAGTCGCTCATTAGCAAAACCCCGGGGGTGCTACTATCTAGACGCTGCTGCAGCTGGCTCCAATTCGGAGAGGAGAATGATTCATTACCATGGTTACTGATGCCAGAAATATTACCTTCTGCAATCAACACACACAAAGATCCTTTAAGGAGAGTGTAAAAATTAGAGCACTGTAAACAATTAGTGAAAATTGCCAACAGGCACAGAGGCTGAACATGCACAATGCTGCTTTCAGGGCGGAAAAACAGAGGCGACTCACCATTGCCACACCAGCAATTCTGGCCGAAGGCGAGAAAGGGACACTCGTGTCCAGGGAGTGAGCTGAAGGCCCCACCAGCAAGCGTTTCTGTACAAACTCGTTTTCACTCACACGTACGATGTCGGTAAAAGACCTATCTGATTGATATATTTGCACGGTCGAGTTCTGATTCGTTAAACCCACAGGCAGTTTTTCCTTAAGCCTTTTTAATTTAAATTAATAAGCTTTACTTTTTAGACCGCTTTTAAGCTCACAGCAAAATCGAGCAGAAAGTACAGAGTTCTAACATACTCCCTGCCCCAACGCACGCACAGCCTCCCCCACTAGCTTCTCCCCCTTCCCCCGCCACCGAATGGTCAGTGGTCGTTTGTTACAATCAATGAACCTACGATGACACATCGTTATCACCGGAAGTCCATAGTTTACGTTAGGGTTCACTCTTGGCTTTGCACATTCTGTGGTTTGGGGCGAATGTATGATGGCATATGGCACCATTATCGTATCACACGGAGTGTTTTCGCTGCCCTGAAAGTCCTCTGTGCTCCGCCCATTCACCCCTCTCCACCTCTAACCCTCCATCCAACCCCTGGCAACCGCCAATCCTTTTATTGTCTCCACGGTTTTGCCTTTTTGTAGAATGTCACGTTGTTGGAATATGTATTAGAATACAATCTATGGCCTTTTCTCATTGGCTTCTCTCACTTGGTAGTATGCATTTAAGGTTCCTCCGTGTCTTTTCATGGCTTGGAAGTTTATTTCTTTTTAACGCCGAACAAAATTCCATCGTCTGGTTGGACCACCTCATGTGTCCATTCACTTACCAAAGGGACATCTTGGTCGTTTCCGAGTTTTGACATTTGCGAATAAAGCTTCTATACACATCCGTGTGTCGGTTTGTGTATGGACATAAGTTTTCAGCTCCTTTAAGTAAATACCTTGGAGCGTAATTGCTGAGTCGTAGGATAAGGGTATGCTTAGTTTCGTAAGAAACCACCAAACTGCCTTCCAAAGTAGCTGTACCATTTCGCATTCCCATCAGCAAGGAGTGAGAATCTCCCAGTTTTTGCCAAGTGTCTTGGAAAATGAAGCATATTGTAGAAATAGGTTATTACGCCCAAGGCCATTACTTCTTAGTAACAAGATAGGAATAAAGACATTCAAGGAAAGGAAACTTGGTTGTTAAATGACTGGAGTCTCTTTCTATTTTAACTGCAGTGGTTTTCCCCCGAGTCTTGAGTAGGAAAATAGATGATCTTTTAGCCAAAAGCTTTGACTGAGTCGATGAGTCATTTCTGTCCATATTTTATTCTATTTAAAGAATGTCAACACCTTGAGTCAACTCATGCTTTCATAAACTCTAGTCCAAACTCAATAAAATCTCCAAACCCCACCCACCTTGCTCTGCTAAAAATGACTGCGATAAAATCTCAATCATTCAAAACTCTAATTTTGTCATGATCATTTGCACCTACGATGGACTAAAGTTTACCTTCTGTGGCACGATTTCTTCATAAAAAGGTTCTTAAATCAATTAGTAATATAAACAAGATAATCTAATTACAGGACCAAAGTGTTTTTGCATTTTGTAACATAATTGGCAAAGTCAATGAATAGGTTCTATATTTCGTATTCATCTACTTTTTAAAGAGGGAATATCAGTTTATCAATGCTTTATTGGACACTTATATGGACTCTAGGGGTTGTGATTTGCTAAATACATACATATATACATTCTATACACACATAGAAATATAGAGATATAATGTAATCTCACGTAAGCAAGGATTTTTTGTTTATATCGTCCATTATTTTATCCCAAGCACCTAGAAAAGTCTTAGCACATAGAAGACTGTGTATGCATATATATCTCCATTATATTCATATACAGTCTTCTAATATTTGCATATTCTTCAAATACACATACACACGTGTGTGAATGAACATGAAGGGTCTCTCCCACTCCCAATTCAAAGAGTTGTTGGCAGATCTTCTTTGTGTGTTTCCTTTTTCTGGGGCCAGGCACTCTCCCTCCGTGAAGGCTCTGATAGTGTTGCATAGCTCTGTGTAGACCTGGCCTCCCCCACACTTAGTGAGTGCTCACCAGATTCTCACTCTTGGCTTCTCCAGCCTTGGTCCGGGGTCTTGTCCTGGCCCTGGGGGCTGCTCCTGCCTCACCCCAGAACTTGTGTCCCCAACCGCAGCTGGGGATGGGTCCTCGCTTCATCTTTGCTTCGATTTGATGCATTTCTTTTAACCTCCAAACAGCAATTGAAAACGACATCACTGACTTCTTTATAGCATACTTGTAAGCTTTTCCTTGGTGCCAATGGTTGATATTCAATTACAGGCAACTAATGGCTGGGAAATGCCCCTTGTGTACCAAGGCTCAGTCAACAAAAGCAAGACTGGCCAAAGGCTGGGGGCTGGCCAAACTGATGGGCTCACTAACATGGTAGATTTCACCAGAAGGGCCTGATATAGCAGTGACTACACGCTGCCTTTTTCTCTTTTAAAGAATTACACACGTTCCTGAGATTTACAGGGCCTGCGTGCAGTCACATGTTTGCCCAGGCTCTGGGACAGAAAGGCTGAGGACTGGCTTAGGGATGACAACAAGGAAATTGCAGCCTGGAGGACCTGCCCTAAACCCACAAAGTGAGACTGGTGGGGCGTGGCAGGTGTGAACCCCCCATAAGAATCCATTTTACTCTGCCTCATTAGAGTACCTGGCACGCCTCTGCCCCATGAAGAAACCTGAGAACAAAGAATGTTTCCAGTCCTACTCTTCTTCCTCAGCAGGCAGCATGACAGAGTAGGTAAGAGCACCCACTCGCAGGCCATCCGATGGATTAAAATCTCTGTCCCACCACTCAGTACCTGCATCATTTTAGGAGAGTTCCATCATCACTCTGAACTCCAGTTCCTGTAACTATAAAACGACAAAAGTCATCATCTACCTCGTAAGGTCGTGACGGGTTCATTGCCAGTACATGGGGAGTGGGCGTGCACCGGGAGACCCCGGCGATCCTGTTCTAACCCTCCCCCCACGACGTGTTATTACGTGCTCTCCTATAACAGCTCCTACAAGACGTTAGGAGCATCGCAGCAGCCCGACGGGCCAGTTCCCTCCCCGCATCCACCCGGAGCAGCTCTGAGCACCTCCACCTGCAGCGGCTGACCCAGCTCCACGACGCAGTAATGGGAGTGCCTATTCCATTCAAAGTTTTACAAGGGCTCAGTAGAGAGGACTCAGCACCCGACACGTAGTAGAATCCAACAAATTCTCCATTAAATACCTCGGTTCTCTCTTCAGGAGATTCCCTGGCCTGTAACCAAGCTCACATCTTCTCCTTCTCTCCCCAAAACACAGATTCTAAAAATCTCCAGAAGGAAGAAAGTCAAGAGCCCCCCAATAATGCTTTATCGGACACTTATATGGTCTCTGTGAGAGATGACAAGCTTCGCTCACAGTTTTTCCAGGGCCACTCACATTCTCACAGCAAGGGGTTCGGGGCCGTGGCCCCCAGTCCTCCCGTCACCCATCCTCCAAACATTTCCCTGGGCTTTAAGCCGACAACCGTTTTTCTGTGCCGCCCGGCGCTGGTGCATTATAAGGAGAATATTGGAGAAGCCCAGATCGACTTCCTCCATCGGGCACGATACGAAGCGAACCAGAGTATTGGGCCCTTGACTTCCTTTGACTAATTGAACAAAAAGCATAGTTTCCTGGCAGAACAGAAACCCTCTCCCACTTGAGCCTCTTCTCGGCTGTACCCACAGGCCTGGACCACACAGAACACCTCTCTCTGTAGCAGTGGGAGATGTAGGAGGTAGACCATAAGCTTTGCCATCACGCAGTTCAGAGTTCGGGTCTTGGGTCCCCCAACTTACTAGTGGGCAAGTTACTCAACCTCTCTGAGCTTCAGTATCCCCACCTATAAAACATCGATAACATGACCTTCCTCAGAGGATGATGATTGAGATGCAGTGCCTGGCACAGGACAC
>NW_006438867.1:6980281-6983680 GCF_000325575.1 Pteropus alecto
CATCTGATTAACTTCATTCGCCCAAAAGGCCCTCATCCTTCCTCAGGGGCTGGCTCCACCACCAGCAAAGCCACGTCCTTTCCTGCCTGGACCATGGGACTTCGCTCTCATTGCTTTTTGTTTTCCTGTGACAAGAAAAGACAGACCAGCGGTTCTCAAGCAGGGGACAGTTGGCAATGCCTGGAGACATTTTTGCTTATCACAGCCTGGGGTGGGGGTGGGGTGCTACCTGCACGAGGCCAGGGATGCTGCTAAACATCTGATAATGAACGGGACAGCCTTCGCTATAAAGAATTATCCAACCCCGAAAGTTGACAGCACTGAGGTTGAAAACCCTGAAACAGACCATGTGAAAAGTATACTTGGGGACAAACTCTCCGAAAAGACAAACGAGAATTGTTATCGGAAGGTTAAGATCTCAGATGATTTTCTTGCATTTTAAATCTTCCTATTACGTTGTCTGAAGAAAAAGAAATGGATTATTCTAGAGTGTGGCACAAAATTCAGCTGGGAATTTATACAAGATAAGCAGGACTTGGAGACTCGATGACCTTCAAACTCTCTTCATTCACCCGATGGCCAATTTGTCCACACCCAGTGCATTTTGAAAATGCATGAGATAGAATCACCCTGAGAGAAATCAACATTTGGAGGGGTAAGAAAATCCATCCATGTGAAAATAATTTAAGTAGGGTTTTTATATGCGTTCAATTTTTACTTCCTTGTTCATTAAACCAGAAAATAACAGCAATTGTCATGACTGGTTAAGGCAGTTGGGACAAAAAATTTCTGGTTTGACTGGTTTTTACCTTTCTAAAAATGTTTTTTTTTTTTTGGAAAACTATTTTGACCTTCCGAGTCACTAAAAACTGCCAAACTTATCTGTGTGTAAAACAGAACCAAAGCAGAACAGGAGGTCAGGAGGGGAAAAGCAGGCACTTAAAATGCTTTCTACATCACAGGACAGATAGCGTCCGTAACAATAAAAGGAAAACATATGACATTTATAATGAAATGCAGTAGCTGAACATCAGAAGACATTATCAAACCGAGGTGGGAAAAGTTCCAACATATAACACGAAAGTTTCATCAGGGCAAGACTCTTAAAAGTCCTATTCGTTCAAGGCCGAAGAATGGCTTAGATCCCAAAATACTGTTAAGGAACGACTCACACCCCATGTTTCTTGTTGGCTGAACACGTGAGACACAGTAACTGCTCTTAGTCATTTGCGGCGCAGAGAAGGTAATTTGCATATGATTTACATACAGTGTTTTTGCAGGCAGATTATGGCATCACAAGTCTGAACTTTTTATTGATGTATTTATGTATGTATTTATTTCAAAAAATAAAAAAGAACCCATTGACTAATGGTGTGGATTTCTTTCGGTTGTGCTAGGTAGAGCAGCTTTTATTGTTCCTGCCTCTAGCCACTGGATATTATTAGCAAGCTCATGAATTAACCTTTTGATTTCCATATTAACACTGATCAAGGCGAGGAAACGTGAAACTCTAATCTTTCATCTTTGAGATGGTTATATAGTATGGAGCTGAGCTTAGTTCCCTAGTAGAAAATGCCAACGTTATGAAATTATAAACTACATTATTTATGAAAGAGGAATGTGTCTTGGCAAAATTAGCTTTAAGGCAGAATTTTGTAATGGGTACAGATTATTTGATCTGCCTATTCTACCCTGTCTAGTCTTGCTGTCTTGCTATAATAATCTGTTTATCTATTCATTAATTCATTTATGCTGTACGCCACGAATGCTTCAGGGAAGCACACACATACATAAACACACACACACACGCACACACGTGCGCACACACACACACAAATACACACAGACTAATTGAGGTTGAGGTAGTAAAGTAGAGGAAAAGGAATTACGCCAGGGAGAGATTAGAACACAGAATACATGCCCTACGATGCTCCAGAGTCCCAGTGTGGGAGGCAAATTCAGTGCTAGGCTTCTTAGCAGCAAAGCCAAAATGCACCCCTATTATTACTGGGATCACAGAAAAAAAGAGTCGCTCGGTGTTTCTTGACTGTAAAACCTGAGAGAAAATTCTCTTGTGTCTCGTGATGGCAATTTCTTGAGAGATTTGTTAAATAAGAGGAGCATTCATGGTTTCTGTTTCATTACCTTCTGTACTTATCTGTTTTGTTTTCAAAATATGTTAAGAAAACACTATTTTGAAAAACCACTGCCCAAGAGAAACTCACATCTGTGCGTAAGGAAGTACGTATGAAGGCATCTATTATGGCATGGTTGTATAGAAACAATGTAAGTGTTTATCTTTTGGAGAAAGGATAAATACACTTCGACGTAGTCATACATGAGAATATAATGCAGCAATTGAAGTAGAAGAATAAATTAAATCTACATTGTTAACATGGATAAATCTCAAAAATGCCGAATTTTAAAAAAGCAAGTGGGAATATGATACGTATAGTAAGATTTAATTGATATAGAAGTTTAAATTGCTTTGAATAATTCTGTATTGATAGTGTCTATCGATATATAATAATTAACAAAAACACATAAACATGGATGGCAAGGACACAGAACAACCTCAGGATAGTGATTCCCTCTGGGGTATCAAAGAGAAACATGGCAGTCGTGACACTAACCTTCACGTGGGGGTGCAGGGTGGCGGGGAGCTTCCACTGTATCTGTAAGACTTTGTTTCAACCAAGATATGAAACAAAGATGGCAAGTCTGTTAAGTCTAATCTTTGTCGTGGGCACTTGGATGTTGATCATTTTCTTCTCTGGACTTTTCTCTGTGTTGAAATCTTTAATATGTAAACATAAAAATTTAATGTAATAAAAGAGAAGTTTGAGGACAGAGTTTGAAGGATCTTGAATACCATGCTTGAGATTCTGAACTTCATTCTCTAGGCATTAAGAGTGTTTGAGCAGAGGGCAGCCTCACCAGAGCTGTGCTCTGGAAAGATTACACTACCGGCCACAAAGACCTGCTTGGAAGTTGTTGCGAAATGCGTGTTATAAATGATATGGTGCAGCTTTCCATATTAGTTAGGAAACGTGCACGTATTTGCTTGAAGTAGATTCGGTTAACCCTTAGGCAACCTGGTGGGTAGGGGCGCTGGCCCCTTCCTGCAGTTAAAAATCCACATGCCACACCTAACTTCCCTCAAACTTAACTACTAATAGCCTACTGTTGACTGGAAGCCTTAGCAAGAACGGAGACAGTCAATTAATGTATTTTGTATGTTACATGTATTATGTACTGTATTCCTACGATAAAGTAAGCTAGAGAAGAGAGAAAATGTTATTAAGGATATCATAAGGAAGAGAAAATACACTTTCAGCCCTGTACGTATTTATTGAAAAAGAGCCCGCGTGTAAGTGGACCGGGGCTGTTCAAACTCAT